>NC_090889.1:49931230-49938730 GCF_036669925.1 Montipora capricornis
AGTGCATAGTTCTGAATGTCCTGCTGTGTCCCTTGCAACCCAGCATGGCCAATTTTGCACAATAACTGGCGCACAATAATTATGACTGGCCCTATTTGTTCAGCTTCTGTTTGTTTATGTTTGGGAGAGATGAGGGAGGGGGGGGGGAGCTGGGATAGCAAGTATGCCAACTCATGCTCACCAAGGTAAATAGTCCTACATGACTATAAAGGCATGATTTTCCTAAACGAAACAGTATTTTATACTTGGATAGCTAAGCTGACGTGTTCTGCTGGTTGAACAATATAAAAATCTGACTTAAAGTTGAAAGGAATCAATGAGTTTTGGAATGACAAGGTCCAGTCAAGAACTGAAAATATTATTTAACTATATGATGTTTCATATCATAAGCTCAAACTTTATAAATAGGTACATAGGTACCAATGAAAAGGTGGTTATCAGTATGCTGAAGTCTAAGAGTAGTGTACATTTTGAGGTCTAGAAAAGCAGCAGGTGGATTTGCAAGCTGCCTGCAAATGCATTCAGCTGCATTTCTGAGCCACAAACTTGCACTATTTCTAAGGAGGTTTGACTTGCAACTTCCAACCTGTTGAACGGTTCCACTGATTTCAATTTGAAACGAAACCAATGCAATTTTTAAAAGTAGAGAGGTAAGATATTCAGTCAACTTACAAAGGCGAATGCCCTGTTCCAGCAAGGAGAAAATTTGCTGTCTAAAGCCGAAGAGAAAATGGTAGGTTTCACCTTGATGGTACTTCTAACTGGCTCGGACACCCATGTAGTTTCCATTCGCTGATGGATATGCCACTCTAATCATGCGAACTACACAGGATGGGCAGACACGCCTGTTGCCCTTCCCTAACCTCCCGTACTGCCATAAAATGTATTGGCGATATGCCACTTCTCGATAGCTGTTCGTGCTGAAGTCTAGATCATCCGCCCTCATGTCGCATCTAGCCTTGATAGCAACCTCGAGGACATTTCTGTCCAGGCATAAGTTTTGAAATAGTTCATAGGATGTTATGCATTTGCGGAGAGTGCAGCATTTTTGTTCTTCGGGGTTTTCCATTGGAACACAGTTGCCGCAAACGCACCACTCTGGCAGATCTTCCTTCTCAGCTGATGGATCATCCCGTTCGGGGTCATCAAAATTTTTAGCAATATTCCTGGCGTAGTCTAAACTGCCTCTTCCATTAGAAAGCAATTCAATAAGGAGTTTTTCCATTGCCGCAGATGACAGGCTGCCTACAAACGTCTACAAGGCAAAATGGGAATGAGTTAGTATTGATATGAAATGAAACATTTCTGCAGTTGTTTCAATGGACTCGACGATTTACCTTGATTTCCTCCTCCGACTGCTGAATTTCTGCTTTGTGACGATTGAATGCACTACCGGGTAATCTCTGTGCATTCTCCCGTTCGATAGCCTCATATTTGCCATTCTTACACTCGAGTTTTTGTCCACATCCGCAACAGGAAGAGCATTTCTTGTCTGCATTTCTGCACGGACAGCCTGCACTTCGCGCTGTCTTCTTTCTGCTACATTTTGTTTTACACTTGCAACACTGTGGATATGTAGACATTCATTATATTTTGGTAAACACAAGAGAAATTGTAATGTCTTACACAGCCAACCGGTAAAAAAGTAGAATATTCGGATATTTTCTCACCACTTCAGTTTCAACACGTGCGTCGGCTTTGTCAACATTTTCCTGATTTTCAGGTGACTCGTCCTCGGCAACTATGGAACCGTAGCGGTTGTAAGTTACAGGGCCGTCTCTAGGTACTAATTCGCGGATGTCCAGGGAACTTTCTGATTCACTTGTCATTTCTTCCTCAAGGTCAGAAGCCATGTTTCTCACCTCGTGCGATCGCGGTTGTAGACAAATGCCGTCATGGTCATGCATCTGGGTTCGTTGCGGTCAATGCTCGCATTTCATAATAAACAATGCGCGGTGCATCACGGTAAGTGACAAAGGGTCTTTAAGAGCTCATTGAGGAGGCAATACTCCAGTTGACACTCTAGCTAGTTTACAGCATACATCTTTGATATTGGACATAAATGTTATGGTCAATTGACACCTGTCAAAACAAGGTATCTGCTGACCAGTATCACATGACCATATTGCGGGCTGAAGTTGGACCTTATCCAGGACAGCTGTTTTTTTTTTTTAAGTTGACCGCTGACCAGGGACTGGTTGTTGATTGCATCGTAGGCTCAAGTCAGGTCAGACACTTACACCTGAGTGTAAACCAGCTCGACGAGGCTACACGGCCATGCTCTGTTATCAAAAGCTCTTGACAGTCAATACCTTGGAAAACATGTATTTTCTTGCATTTTTCGCCAGTTTCAATCCAGGTTTGACAGAATATAGCTGTGGTCAGGACACACTGGTGGCTACGTAGTTATTCAAATCACGCATTGGAGGGATATAAACTTAAAGCTGAGTGTTTACTTTTAATTTTCTTAGCGCTGCTTTTTGCTCTGAATTGCAATTTTTGGCATAAGTCTTGAGATTTTAATTTTGAATCTACTAAGGTTGCAAGATGCCTGGACGGCCTATGACAGAAGAACAGAAACGAAAAAAGAGAGAAAGAGAACGAGAAGGACAAAATGGTACACCAGTGATAGCTCAAACTCTGGGACACTAAACCGTTTGTTATTTCTACGGATGAGTTATTTCAAGTGGATGAATATTTCTAAAAAGTTGTTTAGTCGTTTTTTCCTTTGTTCAGGAATGAAACTCGAATTTTTATTCTCAAGTTGAATTAAATAACTATCATCTGTACTATTTTTGGACAGAAATAATTGATCTGTTTGCTGGTTTGTTTGGCTTTAAAATGCGAGCGAACAAGAGGTTTTCTTACTCCGTTTGCCTAACTGTTTTTCGATGTGCCTAGACAGTGACAAGAAAATTTTGTGCTTATGTTATAAACATGTAATTGCAATGACTTCTCGTAAGAGTAAGGAGAAATATCACCAACGTTTGTTTAGAGAAAGTGCAGGTAATTTGTTGGAGATCTTGTTTGAAGTTTGTCCTTTCTAGCCAATTTTGGTTGTAAGCCAAGCTGGCGTGTTTCAATGAAATACATCAAAATGTAAATGATCTCGTTTTTAGAGATAGAGTGGAATAAAGTACATCAATAAATCCCCTTGTAGACCTTGAACCGACAAAGACGATCTGTCATATCACAAGGTATTATAGCACGTCTGTGATTTCAAATTTTAGCGTGATTCCTATTCGCTGGCTTTTCACAGTCGACTCTGAAATGGTGAAAGGAGAGGAGGTGAGAGAAAGAAAACTAGAGACCGAGAAAGTAGTTTCTTTTCTGTTTATTGTTCCTTTTTATTCATCTATCACTCCAAAAAAAATGTGCACACAATTGAACCTACATTAATAACTGATTTTAAACTAGGTAGTTATGGATCACAACTTTAACCTACAATCATAGACAAAAGTAGTTGGGGAGGTTATGTAAATGAACCACACCTGAGCTGTATTTCAACCTGCTTCTGTTAAAGCTCAAAAGAAATAGTTTCACTTTCTCTTACATAGCCCCCCTCCCCCCTATTCAATGTTGGAAGGTAAGGCAACTATTTTCCACTGAAACCATTCAGTTTTCCACAACATTGAAGGAGGGGGGGGGGGGGGAGAGAAGCAATGAAGACTTCAAAAGTGCTAACCTTCCAAACAGTTTTGTCTAGGATTGTAGTTTGATGACTGGTTTTACCTGAGAACAGATTTTACTTGCAACATAATCACCACAGACATGTAATGATTTATTTATTATTGCTAGGATTCGTATATGGAGGTCACAGAAGAGTCAAGCAATGGCAATGTTGCCGATAGAAAGGGCTCAAAAATATTACCTGTGGTGCTATGTGCAAAAGGAATTTGGCATTTAGTATTTTGGTCAGTGAAGATGATGAAGGAATTGAAAGTTCTCCATGAAACTTCCCCAAGCATGTTTTTTGTTTTATCATTTTGGTAAAGCAAGTTAGTGGTTTATTGAAGGAACAGAGAAACATTTACATGTAAAGTCAAGGCAAGATATGCAGCTCCTGTCTGATTGTCACATGTCTCCCACCCATGTGAGAGATAGCAAGTGTATTGGCTAACACATACTTTCATACTTTCAGTCTTAAAGTACAAGGGCTCAAATGGTCATAAAATCATAGTGCAGAGATACCAAAATATCATTTAAACAACTTCTTTTATTTTTCTATTAATAGTTGCTGGACAATCTGATTCTGAAAGAGCTTAGGCAAGATGTTGTGTCTTTCTCTCATAGCTGGTCCACTTAAAGGAGGAGGTATCTGTAGATTTATACTTATTCTGCTGAAGTTAACATGGCCTGCCTATCACAAACTTAAATAAATAGGAACACCCAGTGTCCGGTTTCCCCAGTAAAAGTAGTATAAGAGTCAGAGTAGCGTCAAGAAATCAGCATGGATATTGCAGCAGTCAGTGCCATTAATTTGGTTTACAATACACTCAGTGTTCCACATCGTTATTTTGTCAATGTCTGTGGTGTCAAGTTTTTCCAGCCGCGAGACCCACCACTTCTCTGCCACAGTGCTTATGGTATTGAGAAACTACCTTTAACCAATACATTACCAAAATAATTATTTTGTGTAAGTTTGTGTCAACATTTGGTTAAATCACAAGGTGGTTGATGGCAAATATAATAAAGTAATAAAATGTCATACAATTGGACCTGTATTAAGCAGCATGGTATTAAGACCATAGCCAGAACTGTTTACAAACTTAATCTAACATGATTTTGTGGAAGCTTTTGTAAAAAAAGTCTACAACAAGCCATCAAATTAGATACAAAAAGGCATTTTTATTGTGTTTGAAACGTATTCTGAATTACTTGTATTCAGCGAGCAACCTGTTTTAAGCAGTCAATTGGCCGAATTTCGAGGGTTACTACTTAATACTGTATATCATGTTTCAAGGTTTTCTTTTTCGGCAAAACAATTGTCATTTATTTTTAACTATTTTTGTGTACACTCACAGCAAAGGACTCTATCCTATCTGTTGAAGATGTAGAGACAAGGTTTACAAGAATCCATATATGTCAATGCCTGTTGCTATTTCAAAAATTGAAGCAACAAAGAGGCATTGCGTCACTTCCTTTTGAAACCCTTGGCAAAAACATACTTAATGTAGATAAGGACCTCAATGGCATGAAGGTGAAGACAACGGCGTAGCTAGGGGGGGTCCTGGGGTGCCCGGGACCCCCCCTTTGTTGGCCTTTTTTAAAGGAAACAACCTACAATATTCAGATGCCGAAATCGCCATGACTATATCTTGGCTGTAAAAGACATTGATGAAAAGCCCACTTTTTGAAATTTGTTTTGTTTAAACTATTTCCGTCAGCAGCTCTAGTTATCTATCAGTTAATATGGGCCTTCATGCCGCATCAATACGAATCCACTGATACACAAGGGAGAGCGATAGTTGGATGCTGTCCCTGCCGTAACATAAGGAGTTTGAGCTTGAAAATGTTGAAACAAACGAAAGTTTTCAGCTATTTTGTGGACAAGGAAAACAGGTGAGGAATGCTTTTGTTAAGATTTAGGTTAACATCTTTCTTCTGCGATGATTGTCATCTAAGTTTTGCTACAGTTAATTCCCATGCTTGCCATGTTTTGTTTTTCCAGGTCAGTTCAACCAGAGCGCATTGTGAATGAAAGTGTCACAGTGGAGTCAGCTTGCAAGCGAGTTAAACCCAACAATGGTAACGTTTCATTCAACTGAAATTCTTTAAAAATGTACATGTATGGATGTAGGCTTTGTTTATCTATCTGGTTTACGATAAACACAGACGCATACAGTGGCAATACAACATCAGAGAGTGGATAAAACACCAGCACCAGCAGCGGCCTCTGGTAAGTTTAGGTCGTTGTTTTTCTTTTGGATGCTTCAATAGAACTAGAGGTAATAGCCTGGTCACTCGACATTTTTTTGTTATCAATATAGGCTTTCTGGATCTTACACATGAAATTGTTTTGAAAATTGTTCAATACCTAGCACTATCATCAGTCATTCAAAGCTTGTCAAGCACATGCAAGCGAATATTCCAGCTATCCCATACTCCTGTGTTATGTAAACGTTTTACATTACAGGATACCGGTCGTTCTCCCTTCTACACGAGGCATAGTTTTAAAGGCATATTTGAGATGCACTGTAAACATTTCCAGCATTTATATTTCAACGGCGAGTTTGAACAAGATTTTTTCCTGTGGTTTACTAACAGTAATGTTACACGAACTTTAGGAAATTGCTCTAATCTTGTAATTTTGGATTTGTCATCAAGTTTTCACATAAAAGGTATTTCTTTTGTAGTAAATCTGTTACATCTGAAAAAGTTGTACTTAGAACATTGTATAAATATTGATGATGTGGCAGCCACTAGTGTTCTGAGTAGCGATGCTCATTTACCAGCTCTGGAAACTCTTAGTTTAAGAATGTGTGAACAGTTCAACTCTGAGGAGTTGATTGCTATTGTACTCAGCCGTCCTAGTCTTCGAATATACAAGATAGGTGGTTGCTGTAATCTCGATGTCCTTTCATCTGTTAGCATTTTAAGTTCCTACGGTTGCCATTATCAGAGTTTTTCATAACACCAGACTTAGACCGTCATACCATAGAAGAATGGAATTACTTAAAAAACATGTTTGGTGAACTAAGACTATGTCGATAGGACTGATTGTCACTCTCATTGCCCAGAGAATTAAAAAATGCGTGGCATTACAAAAGACACATGTTACGGTGGTCACTTACTTTCTCCTTATATGATTAGATTTCATTTCCTTGGCCTACACAATCTTTGGACCCTTAGGGGCTAAACTTACTGGCCATGCCTTTTGGTTGACCTTTAGTCATATCAAAGTTCAGTTTTTCTGTCAGCCTGCTCAGTCGCATGTTGATCGTCGTCGAAGAAATAACGGTCTTCCAAAGCAAGTTATCATCCTAGTCTTAGACTGTGTGGGACAGATATGTGAGTTACTTTCCTTGTTTTATACCTACTCCCTATGGAATTAGTCCCCTGAGGAGTAATCATTTAAGTAATGTTTTCATTTCATTATCTCGAGTGCATGCTTTTATGTTTATGTTGGAAATTTGCATATAAGTACTTTTAGCCGTTTATGATGATGCTTTGCTCAATAGTGGTTTCATATAGTAAATAAGCTTAAGTGGAGTTTGTCAGTGCTCTAAAGTTATATTTTGTTGCATTTAGTTTATGCCTTTGTGTGCAGAACACTTGGTTTTATCGTGCTTTCATTGTGATGTTTGTGGTTCCATCGCCAAGATGTAAGGGTTATGTCTTGATCTTTTAGTTGTTTGCTTTGATTCGTTGATTTAGTTCCATTGTAACCCTTACTTTTCAGTTTACGAGAATCATCGATCATTGTTTTGTTACCGAGAAATAAACGCCTTTCACAGAACTTTGATTGCCTTTATTAAATTACCTGCATCGTAATCTCCG
>NC_090889.1:49953730-49958730 GCF_036669925.1 Montipora capricornis
ACAGTATTGTTACAGATACAAATAGCGAGTAGTTGTAAGACAATCTTAAGCAATTCTTAATATTATTTCACCGAGCACTGTGGCACCTTGTCATAACATACTTTCCCACTTTTCCTTTCTTAGTATTGAAATTAAAGGGTTATATCCAATTTTTGCACACACAAAAAACCATGATGTGGTGGACAGTTACCTGTATGTCAACAATTTCTCATTTTCAATTAGTGTATGCAATAAACCTGTGAATTCTCTGGCAATGTAACAATGAAACCATCCATTACCATGGTTCAAGTCAATGGCTATGGTATTTTTGTCCTTGCCATTAGTTGGCTCTGGTCTCAGCTGCACTTGGACCTGACAGTTTGCTTTTATTTTTCTCTGTGCCATTTTCAAAAATTCCTGTCTTGGCTTGTCGTGGGCGCCACCAATACCTTAAAACACCAACGTGTACAGCACATTTTTATCTCCTGAAATTTCACTATTTCTGAAAGTACTGTCATGTGAGCAATTTGACTGTCAGGGGGCTATCTTCACAAGATAAGCAGCATTTCTCTGAACAAGAACCCCCAAAAAACAAATGGATTTATATCTTATTTCAGAAGGTAAGCATTGGTGACTTATTTTATGTTAAGATATGTTCTGAAACATTACGATGCCTGAACTACCTGTCTACCAAGGGCAACTTTCAGTGACATGGTGAACTAAAATTATATTTTTAATTTTAAGGACAGACTATTTACAGTTTTCCAGTCCATTACGTGACAAACAATAAAACATTTCCTTTTTCATAAATGTCCTCATTTTCCTCTTTGTCATCCTTTAATGTTTGACCAAAAAATATTCCATGGCCAGCCGTTCCAGGTTTCTGGGAAAGACGAACAGTTGCATCAACATTCATCCTGTCAACATCTAACAATATATGGAGCAACTGACAAAGTTTCCTTTGGAGCTCGATGCGGTTGTGCAATGGCTGTTTCTGAGGAGGATGCTCTCCTGGTCGCTTTCTTGAGGGTCAAACTACAACATGAGAAGAACGATCTCTAAACATGTTGTGCATTAATTAAGCCAGGAAAATCTGTTTTCACACAGTTTAGTACGACGATGGCTCAAGCTTCAAATACAGACAAATTTCCAACAATGCATGATTCTAAAACAAGAAAATTTATACCCTACCTCAAAATCAACACTGGGTTTTGCAAAATGAACATTCGTCTTTCAAAAGGAATTTTTTCTCTAACCCATTGATAATCAAAAAGAGCTGGCTTCGAACAGAGAAAGTAAATAAATTGAGCATGTCACAGCAATGTAAGAAGAAGCAACTGGAACTCTTAAACGAAGTTGACTCTGCAGCCTGTCTATCAATGGCGTCCATGTTGATTACAACGGAGATGTGTTTCCCTTGAAGTCTGGAGGCAACTGACTGAAAAATAAAATTTCCCACGACGCGTTGCACGCTGCTGTCCAACCTCCTCTGAACTTCGTCTACAGTCACATTTCCATCTGTGTGACAAATTTCGAAATGGTGCAGCCTTCTATCCAGTGTCCTCAGACTCCAGGCGTATTGACTGAAATCCCTTGAAACGAAATCCAAGATCTCTTCGCGTTGCAATCTCTCCCTAACGTACTTTCTCAGGATATCTTCTAGGTCATGATCATTTTTCCACGAATCGGTCCTTATTCCAACCGCCATATTGGAAAGGTAACCGGTGAGGAGAGGGTTATGGGCCAACCGTCAGGTGTGAAGTGCATTTTGGGCTATGGCAGTTCTCGGCTTTTCAAAACGAACAAAATAAAAAATTAAAAGGCGTTCCAGACCTTTAAAAAATATTCGCCTCGGGGAAAAAAAACAAAAAACAAAACAAAACAAAAGAAGGTGAAAAAGTCGATAAGGTGAAAAAGTCTTTATATATTATATTTCATAGCCTTTCAATTGATGTATACCGGTAGTTTATGGCTGTTGTACCTAACTAGGTAAAGGTCTACTGTAACCTTAAATACATCAACCTCTTTATCGGGACTGGTTGATGTGTTCTCATTTTATTGCGGCATGAAATGCAGCTGAAACAAATCAATTTAGGAAATCCACAGAGCAAGTGGTATTCTCTTTCTGTTCCCTCATCCATCCTAAATCTGGCTTTCCATGATTACGGGGACATATGGTCATGCTGTCCAAAGCTGCTGGCATTTTAAAAACTGTGTTGCAACATTATCAGTCTATCTCGTTTTCTGGACGAGTAAACAAGTATGATGCCAGAAGATTAGAAATATCTTTTGAACGTGATGATAGCCGGATGAATGCTACATTATCATGCAAATACAATACACAAAGAATCTTATTCCCCGGAGATTTGAATTGGGTACAACATTGAGTTAGCCGATTAGGTCTATTGACGAAACTGTCATTTAAACCCTAGTTAAATTCTGTTGGTATCATCTTTGATCATAAAGAGAAATGGTTATTAGCCAGGTGTTTAAAAATATGATATGAAGTCATGCTCAGACCCCAGCAACAGAAGACGGTCAATCAATTATAACTGGAAAGAATAAGAAAAAACAAAATCATTAAATTTAAAAAAAAGACAAAAAGACACTTTTGGTTGGTGTTGATTCCTTCCCAATAACATTTGACGTCAATTCTTCCCAGGAGATCCTCGAAGATTCCATTTTAAAAGCAAAACTGGTAAGCATTAATTGTAAATCTTATTATTAAAAATGGTGTTATGTTTTTTTTAAGACAAAGCAAGCACAGACTCTATGTTGTCATGTTTTGATACCAAAATCACAAGCAATTCAATTTCAACACACTTTCGGAGCCTAAAGCATAACACACAAACAGATTGGTTACATAGTTGAAAAACCTTCCTGTTAACATCCGGTTGGCAGAGTTTCGAAAGATTTAGAGACAAAGTACATTTGCTAGGGGATCTTCTATGGGACCACTTTTCCTGACACAAAATACATGTACCAATAATATAATTATTTGGAAAATGTAGAAAGGCTTGATTGCTCTCAACTTTGGCCGAACTATAGTCAATAAATTGTTTGTAACAAATAAAGGGAGCTATTGTTCATTACTGGTGCTTCAGCTTTCTAAAAGACAAAATTCACTCCTTCAAAACAGAATTTCTGGCTGTGTTCAGTAATTTGCAATTTTCTTGAAAATAAAATGAAATTTGCCCAAACAAGCTATATCATACATGTCAGGAGACATCACTCTTTCTACTTTGAGAGTAAGAGCAAAATTTCTTTTTTATCGTTTGCCAGGGATTTGTTGATTTGTACAGGTATCCACTCTTAAAACATGGGTGAAGAAACTGTGCAAGAGTTTGAATGAAGGTGATTCAAAGTAGACAAAACCACTCAGTCATATTGCGCCCTTAAAAAAAAACCGCCTTTGACCTTGGTCACCTATGAAAAAGTGGAGTAAACTGGGCAAAACAACTCAAGAAATATCGCAGCTTTAAGACAAAGAATCTATGGAGGCAAATCCCCTCTCAAAGTTTTCTACAGTAGAAAATCCAATGCTGTCCTCAACCACATACTGGGTGCACGATGCGTAAGGGAGGGTAGCCCCGCCAAGCTTCATACTGCAAAGAAGAGGAAGAAGTTTGACATGATCCTTTCACATGCTAAAAAAGCAAGCAATCTCTGCGCAAATGTTTTGATTTCCTATGCTTTGCGTTGCACCAGCAAACCTGTGCCCCAGTGTTGCTTTGATACAACTGCTCAGGTCTTGAAACGGAAATAAAAAACTACCGCTTTTGAATTAGTTTACAACAGGCGGTAAAGCTACATCTTCGATTTCTGTACCAGACATAACAAGTGAGACAGTTAAGAAAGAAAACCATAAAAGACAGGAGGCCAGTAAAGAGTTAACCATTAAGTATTCATCAGCCAGGAAAGGAGATACGTGAGAATGTCATGAGTAAATTTTATATACCAATGACTGTACAGGATTTCTATGAGGAATTCACGTCACAGGAGTATAATGTCGTCTTCAATTCCAATGGAAATGGCGATTGCCAGTTCAGCACAATAGCGCATCACCTTGCAAGCATCGGCATATTTAGCTCAGAAAGGACAGTACGAGACGAAACCAATATATGGAACAAAACCCGAGTGACACTGACGGTTTTCCATTGGAACTGTTTCTAGGGGGTTCCTCGGCGCCTATGGTGGCCAGCTAACTCTGCAAGCTGCTGCAAATCTGCATCTGATTAGTTAACAATAGTGTCTTCATTGGGTGCCTATGCCATGTTTCACATTCTTCCTTAGCATTCCCTGCCTGTTGAAAGCTCTGCACTTGGTCACTTTTTGGAAAAAGATGGGATCCATTATTTGAGCCTTGCTAGAGAGCAAGAAGAATCGCAAAAATGAGGACGGGTCTGAAGATGAGCTAACAGAAAGTAAAGAGGGAGACAATAAAGGAGTTAAAGAACGTGGAGTAGCAAACATTAATGAAGAGAAAGAGGCAAAGGCTTGAACGTAAATGGCGTTTGGTTTTGAAATTGACAGGGTGAATTATTCGGAATAGTGCAATGTTGCAAATGCTATGCTCTATAAGGCGAAAGAACAGAATTACTCAGCAGTTATTCAGGACAATGTTCATGATAGGAAGCTTCTTTTTCGCACAGTTGATTAATTACTGCAAAGGAACATACACAAAAGATATCCGGCTGTGAACAGTGACCAAGAACTCACCAATGCCTTTGCTGATTTTTTTAGTGCCAAGATTGTGCGAATTTGTGATGAGTTGCTGGTTAGGAAAGAGCAGCTGGAGTAGCGCACTATGAAGGATTTTGAGTGTACGTCATCATGCTTTAGCAAGTTCGAAATAGTAACAGATGAAGACGTCTTAGGGTTGATTAGGGGTTCAACTATTAAGACATCCGCACTGGATCCACTTCCAGTGAGTATCATACGGCAATGCTATTCCAGTATTGTTCCTGTATTTAGACGGGTGATTAATTGGTCATTGTCATCTGGATCATTGCCCAAGGAAC
>NC_090889.1:49963730-49968730 GCF_036669925.1 Montipora capricornis
CTATGTCCATTTAGAGGGCCTGGAATTGGCAGACAACTTCGACAACACCGAATCAATTGATGTCCTGATTGGTTCCGATTATTACTGGGACTTTGTGTCTGGAGATTCCATCAAAGGCGATCAGGGTCCGACTGCAGTCAACAGCAAATTTGGGTGGTTGTTGTCCGGACCAATGTCCGATCAATCATCCAGCAGTGTTGTTTCCTCTAATTTGATTATTTCTGGTGGAGTCAGTTCGATGTTGGAGGAGCAAGATGACGAATTAGTCGAGAGCTTGAAGAATTTCTGGGAGTCGGAGAGTGTTGGAATAATTCCAGAGGATAAATCACTATATGCAGATAGACGAAAGCCAGAAACATGCTTCGCTTCCTTTGGTTTGATGACCCAGATCGAGACAGACTTAAAATTGCGCAATTTCGATTCGACCGCCTTTTGTTTGGATTACGACCATCGCCTTCTATACTTGGAGCAACAATAGCTCATCATTTGCGCTTGTACAAACAAAGTGAACCGGAAATGGCAGGCTTCTCGAAAAATCACTGTACGTTGATGATTTACTCTCTGGAGCAGAAGACGAGGAGAAGGCCTTGGAAATTTATCACAAATTGAAGAGAATCATGGCTGCGGGGGATTCAATCTCAGAAAATGGAACTCTAACTCACCCAGTGTGATGTCTGAGATTTCAAAGTCTGAAGGGCCACAGGAAGATTCAATTACGAAACGCAAATCACAATCAGATGTCACAGTTGAAGATGATCAGTCTTACGCTAAGACAACTACTGGATTAGACAGTCCTTCAACTAAGGATGACTTTGTTGTAAAGGTGTTAGGACTAAATTGGAACACTCTCAGCAACGAACTTTTCTTCGATTTTTCCAGTTTACACGCGTATGCTAAGTCACTTCCGCTCAGCAAGAGGTCCGTTTTGAAGGTCACAGTGAAGATCTTTGATCCAATGGGATTCTTAATGCCGTTTACGATAGGTCTGAAGATTCTGTTTCAAGAACTTTGCATTGACAAGATCAACTGGGACGAAACACTTCAAGGAAAGCTTCTTGAAAAATGGACTTCCTTATTAGGCGAAATCAGATGTTTCGAAACCGTGCGTATACCGCTATGCAATTTCACTGCGAGACCTGTTGAGATTCAAATGCACGCCTTCAGTGACACCTCCAAACACGCCTACGCCGCAGTTGTTTTCTTGCGCTCTCGCTACAATGATGGTCGTATTGACGTGAGATTAGCGGCCTCCAAATCGAAAGTGTCACCCGTGACAAAGCAATCCATTCCCTGTTTGGAACTTTTAGGCGCTTTATCTCTCGCATGGCTAGTCGACCAGTTCAAGGTATCGATTGGAGAAATTCACAAAACCATCTATTGGACTGACTCAATGACAACTTTACACTGGATCAAGAACCAAAGAGTTTGGAAACAGTACGTGGAACACCGAGTCGAGGAAATTCGCAGCTTAACTTCCAAGGATTCATGGCGACACTGTCCTGGTCATCTAAATCCTGCTGACTTACCCTCACGTGGTTTAAAAGCTAAAGCCCTTGTAGCATGCGAAACGAGGTGAAAAGGCCCAAAATTCTTGTACCTTCCCGAATCCGAATGGCCCGAGAATCGAACGACCCAGTCCAAAGATGAAGTCGCGCTCACCAAAACTGTAAAGAATCCACCAGCTACTGTTCACTCACTAGTGAATTCCTCAGCCAGCATGTCAGAGAAGAAGATTGACCAGACAATCGATATCAACCGATTTCACGACCTAACGAAATTGCTTCGTGTAACTGCTCTGGTTGTCAAGGCTGTCAAGTCTTTCAAAGGTCAAGTTAACGATAAGAATACCGAGAAGGAACGAATCAGATGAAACGCAGCAGATTTGAAGGAAGCCAAACACCTGTGGATCCGATCAGTTCAAGGGTCAACCTTCTCCAAAGAAATCACATTTCTTCTGAGTAAGGATCACAGCTCTGCCCCTCCAGCGTACGTTACACAGTGTGGATTGTTCTTAGACGATGGCATTATCAAGTGTAAAGGGAGACTAAACAACGCACCGTTACCTGTAAACACAAGGAACCCCATTCTACTACCAGCGAAGCACGAATTCACCCGTTTATTGATCAAGCAGTCACACGAGTCAGTTAAACACAGTGGTATAAGAGACACGTTAACGACACTACGAGAACGCTATTGGATACTGCGTGGACGTGAGGCAGTGAAGAAATTCATCCGAAGTTGTGTTATTTGTCGCAAACACGATGGAACGCCGTACAGCCCTTTACATCCTCCCGACCTGCCAAGTAACCGAGTTTTCGAGGATCCGCCATTTTCACATATTGGCCTCGACTTTACTGGACTTTAAGAATTCAGAAGACGAAATCAAGGAATCACAGAAGGTCTATGTCTGCCTCTTCTCGTGCGCATCCACCCAAGCTGTACATGTGGAACTTACACGAGCCCTTAGTGTTGAATCGTTCCTACTTGCCTTCCAAAGATTCACTAGTTGAAGAGGACTGCCGGCTACCATAACTTCCGACAACGTCAAGACTTTCAGATCTTCATCTCAAGACATACGAAAAATAGCCCGAGCAGAGGAAGTTTGGCAATACCTTGTGAACAAGCAAATTTCATGGAATTTTATTATCGAAAAGGCCTCGTGGTGGGAAGGATTCTGGGAACGACTTGTGAGAAGCATCAAGAAACCTTTGAAGAAGATCCTAGGGAGATCTACTCTCAGTTTTGACGAACTATCTACTGTTTTAGTGGAGATTGAAGGCATTATCAATTCCAGACCTCTTATGTACGTGTACGATGACAACGAATCAATATCTTTCCCTTTAAAACCTTCTGATTTGATCTATGGAAGATGAATTACATCAACTCCGAACGCTACTCACTGTGAAGTGGTTAGGACAAATCAGTCACAAAGAAGTCCCGTCATCATAGACATGTTCTTCAACCACTGACCAATCAGTGGCGTCGAGAATACCTAATCGAGTTGAAAGAAATGATCTCAAGTCGGATCTAAAGGGTGCAACAAACGACGTATTTCCATTGGAGACATTGTCTTGTTGAAAAACGATTCTACAAGTAGAGCTTTCTGGAAACTAGCAAAGGTCAAAGAGCTCATTCCTGGAAGGGATGGTAATGTCCGAGCCGCTGTGGTGAAAGTTGCTAACAATTCAGGTCGTCCGTCTCATCTAAGAAGAGTTGTACAGCATTTGGTGCCTATCGATGTCAAGGTGCATTCGGAAGCTACAGCAACTAACGAAACGCAACCAATGAATCAGGTTACGAGGCCAAGACGCGTAGCAGCAGTTAATGGAGAAACTGTACAAAGAGAACTGAACATTGTGTAAATAAGTTAGTTATTCGCTTTCACAAACTAACTAGGGGAGTGTGGAAATCGTTCACCCTTCTTAATAACTAAGTTAATCTGTGACAGTGGACACTGCATTTTGTTTGTACAGATTCTTGGTTTAAACCGGTTTGATCACGTGCGTTTTGTAATAACATCTGGCTTTTCAGTAGTTTTTGATTACAGTTTCGATGTTTTTCAATCGAGCGAGATTCTTCAACGTGATGTACAAGTGATTGTTACGAATAAACTAGTTTAAGGGCAAGAGTTTCGAATAGGATGATAATATTGATGTCTATCTCCTAACACTTGCATTTGTTGAGCAACGAGTGAACACAAGGTTGTAAAAAGTGTACAGTACTACTTTTGACCTTAAAGTTACACTGTCAATGCAAGAAATATCAAACATTACCTAAAATATAATCAAGTTCTGTGCCCACAACTTAGTTGCCAACATGAAACGTAAGAACTGATTATGACTAAGTGCAATGTCACCAATAAGTAATACTTTGGCTCAAAGTTCAAGTAAGAAACTGTAAATCCTTTATCATTTGTACAGTTTATAGACCTCCAACTACAAGCCTAAACTGTTTCGACAAAGAATTGAGTGGAACAATTATTTCAGCTTTATCACTCAATAAGGATATTTATATACTTGGTGACTTAAACTGTAATGTCTTAGATCCCAACGATGCTGCGTCTCAAACATTGATCAATTTTTTTACCGCATTTAATTTAACTCAAATGGTTAAACAACCAACAAGACGAACTGAGACCTCCGCTACGTTAATTGATGTCATCCTGGCTTCAAATACAGATTTAGTGAAAGATGTAAAAGTAGTGCCTTGTTCTATTAGCGATAATGACATGGTTTACTTAGAATTTAATGTAAAGAAAGACTGTCCTGCACCTGTATATGTCACAACAAGAAGCTTCAAAAATTATGATCAAGTGGCCTTCCATAGAGATATGTCTACTGCTCCCTGGTCAGTTATAAACATCTTTGATGATGTTGATTATAAACTTAATGCATCCCATTTAATATTTGATGATATACTTGATCCATATGCGCCCATCAAAGAGGTAAAGATACGGAGTCGGCGAAATCCTTGTGTTACAGAGGAAATCTGTGCACTAATGAAGACGAGAGATTATTCGAGAAAGTTGGCAAGGAAAACAAACGACCCGCTAGCATGGGCTGGTTATAAAAACTTCAAAAGGGAAGTAAGACGTGAACTGAAATTTGCTCAACAAGAATATGCTGAGTCTCAAATCAGGAACAACTCCAACAATATGGGCTGTATTTGGAAAACTGTACGTTCATTTATTCCAAAAGAGTCAGTTAATCGTAAGTCTTACAGCAAAGAGGACAAATTGGTTGCTAACAAATTTAATGAATATTTTACCTCAATTGGCCAAAATACGATCGATAAAATCCAGTCACTGGCTAACGAATGCAACTACGATCTCACGCAATCGTCTTTTGTCCCAAAGTGCTACCCGTTATCACATCAGTTTCCATTCAGAGCTGCGGAATGCAGTGAAATTGAACAAGTTGTTAGTTCAATGGTAACAGGGAAAGCTCCTGGGAATGACAAAATCCCACTGCGTGTAATTAAGGACTGCCTTCCCGCTATTC
>NC_090889.1:49973730-49981230 GCF_036669925.1 Montipora capricornis
ATATTACCACTGACCTCAATAAGAGCCTGTCGTCATTCATAATCAGGTACATCTTCAATTGTTACTGAATCAATACAATCAGAACAGCAATATTTAACCACTGCAGGAGATATACCATATGTTTGGGGGGGGGGCCATGGAGAGAGGAATGAGCTATCATCCTTCACACACTTGTGAAGAACCCACTACTGCATAGCAAAGCATTAGGAACTGGAACCTTATGGTCCTTGTGACCTTCAAAAACCAGGGTGGGTTGTGAGTCTTTTATCAGCGAAAGCCACCAAGCATCTGCCGTGTTGTAGTTGAAGAGGAAGTTGAGTTAAAAGCGGGAACCGAAGTGGTTTTGTGTGGAAAATTAGAACCCGGTTTTGAGCGGAACGACGGGACTCCCGGGATGCTGGAAGGATCCCGGAAAAACACAGCGGAAATGCTCGCAAGCAGGTTCTGCATAGCACGCACCTTGACTGTTCCAAAGGAAGGGAAAACTCCTGTCCGCATGGCAAATTTCTCAGAGAAAACTATGTTGTTGAGGCCAGGCCAAACTGTGGCTCAGTTTTACTCCCTTGATCACATCGACGCTTCAGTAAATTTGTTCAAGTTGGAGGAAACCTGCACAGAAAACAAGGCAAAACAAGATGTTCGGGTGGAAACGCCTTCCCCTGAACCGCCTGTTTGGAAACGAAGGATTCGTGCTGACTTCTCTGGACTTTCAGAGGGGGAGAGGCAATCTTTTAATGGCCTCCTAGAAGAATACAGAGATCTATTCGCTGTTGGGGATGGCAACTTAGGCCGTACCCGTTTGTTAGAACACACCATTGACACTGGTCCAGCCACCCCAGTCAAGCAGGCACCTCGTCGACTTCCTCCGTTTAAACGAGACGAGGTTGATAGACAGCTCTCAGAGCTCTTAACGCCAGCAAGAATTGAACCATCTAACAGCCCCTGGAGCAGCCCTATTGTCTTGGCCAAAAAGCATGATGGAAGCTACCGTCTTCTGAGGTCAGATGACATCTTGGAATCCTTGGGTGGTGCAAAGTGGTTTAGCTGCCTTGACCTAGCCTCTGGGTACTGGCAAGTTCCCGTCGCAAAGAAGGACCGCCCAAAAACTGCATTCGTCACACATCGGAGTCAGTTTCAGTGGACCTGGAACCTTCACCCAGCTGATGAATCTTGCCCTTCAAGGTCTTACTTGGAGAGAGTGTCTGGTCTACTTAGATGACATTATCATCATGTCAGGCACCTTTGATGAACACCTGTCCTGCCTCCGTTCTGTTTTCGAAAGGCTGCGATATGCCGGGTTGAAATTAAAATCGTCAAAGTGCATCTTCCTCCAGCGGCAAGTAGTCTCAGCCGACAGGATACAGACCGTCCCCGAGAAAATAGCGGCTGTCCGTGACTGGCCAACTCCCACAAGTATTTCTGAGCTGAAAGGGTTCTTGGGCCTTGTGACCTACTACAGACGATTCATCCCTGATTTTTCTGCGATAGCAGAACCCCTAAACTAC
This sequence comes from Montipora capricornis, assembly GCF_036669925.1. Lineage (NCBI taxonomy): Eukaryota > Metazoa > Cnidaria > Anthozoa > Scleractinia > Acroporidae > Montipora > Montipora capricornis. Next base: position 49,975,236 of record NC_090889.1, read on the forward strand.
CTGACAAGGAAAGATGTGGAGTTTAAGTGGAGACTGCAACAAGAGAGTTCCTTCTGTGAACTGAAACATCGCCTCGTGAACCCACCAGAATTGGCGTATCCAGATTTCAGCGAAAACAGCGGCGACTTCATCCTTGATACTGATGCAAGTAGTGGTCATGGTATTGGTGCTGTACTTTCTCAAAAGCAACCTGATGGTAGCGAGCGTGTTCTTGCTTATGGGAGTTGTGCATTACACCGCCACGAAAGAAATTATTGTGCCACCCGTCTTGAAATGCTTGCTCTGGTTGACTTCATTGATCACTTTCGTTATTACCTTCTTGGACGAAACTTTCTTGTGCAGACAGACCATCACGCCTTGAAGTGGCTGATGTCATTTAAACAACCAGAGGGACAGGTAGCTTGTTGGCTGGAGAGGCTCCAGGAATACGACTTCACTGTTGAACACCGCCCTGGACTGAGTCATGCTAACGCGGATGCATTATCTCGCAGGCTGAGACAAAAACATGGAAGTTGCCCATCATGTGGTGATACTGAATATGTTTCCGCAGCATTCCTACAACAAAGCGAGTCGAAAGAGGGGACATCCAAGACCCAGAAAAAGAAATTCTCATGGACTATGGGCGAAATTGCCCAAGCCCAATGCAGTGACCCAGATATTAACTCAGTGATTGCAAGGATGGGAGAAAGCAAACCCAAACCATCACCTGGCGAACTTCTTTCTCTGAGTCCTATGTCCAGGGCAATAGGGGCGCAACACGAATTACTGGAGTTAAAGGATAATGCACTGCGAATTTGCCCAAAGGAGAGGTCAAAGAAACTGAAACCCAGGATCGTCCTCCCAGAACCTCTTGTAAAACCAGCACTGCAACGGTTACACGATGAGCTAGAAGGGAGCCACCTCGGACAGCTCAAGACGTTACGGAAAGTTCAAGCCAGATTCTGGAGGCCTGGCCTTGCAAAAGCTGTGAAAGACCATTGTACCGCATGTTTAACCTGTGCCGAGTGCAAGCCCCCCAGGAAAACGCCCAAGGTACCCCTCCGCCCTATTCCTTCGTCTTACCCTTTCCAGCGACTTCACATTGATATCGTTGGCCCACTCCCCAGAACCAAACGTGGTAACCGTTACATCTTGACTGCCCAGTGTTCGTTTACAAAGTGGGTCGAGGCCTATGCCATACCAAACCAGAGAGCAAAAACCTGCGCGAGAGCCCTGATGAACAACTGGGTTTATCGGTATGGTGCCCCGGATTCCATACATTCCGACCAAGGGCGTAATTTCAAGTCCCGCCTCTTTGGTGAGCTTTGCCAAATGCTAGAAATCCGAAAAACCAGAACAATGGCGTATCACCCCGCAGGAAATGGACAGGCGGAGAATGCCAACAAGAGCATCAAGGGGCTCTTAATGGCAAGAGTGAACAGCGACCCAGAAACATGGGACCAGCACCTTGGGCCTTGTTTGATGGCATACCGGAGTAGTGAGCACATCTCCACCGGGTATACCCCTTTCACCCTTATGTTTGGCAGGGAGATGCAGCTTCCCTTAGATGTTATGGTGGGTGTCCCAGAAGCAACACCTGACCATTATGGAGATTATGTGTCGCAGTTGAAGAGTCAGCTCTCTGATGCTTTCCAGGATGTCCGGGAGCACCTGAGAACAGCACAGCACCGACAGAAAGAGTATTTTGACCGTGGAGTCAAAGAGCGCATCTACCAGCCCGGAGACCAGGTATTCCTGTTTGACCCTCAGCTGAGACCTGGCGAGGCCGCCAAATTTCACCGGAAATGGAAGGGGCCTTACGACATATTGGAACGTACAACTGAGGTCAACTACCGCATCAAGAGACCATGAGACCCTGTAAGCCGCTCAAAGGTTGTACATTTTGACAACTTGAAGCTATATCAACGTGGGAACCCGGAGAAGGACGTGAGTCGGAGGAACCAAACTCGCAATCGGGGCCACCTGGAGAAGGAGAGGGAAGATGTCCTTGAATCTCCTGAGGGGAGTGGCACCATTTGCAGAGATGACTTAAGTGAGGACAGAGATGTAGATGACCTCCAGACTTCTGCCTTCCCATACCAGAGCCAGTAGGGACAGAACACCATGTCGTCCAGGATGCTGAGAAAAGTGGAACTCGCAAGCTGGACGATAATCAACCCAACACACATAATGGAGTAGAAGACATTGATAGAACCCCTCAGTTCGATGACCATCAACCACAAGCTCACTTATCACCAGGAAATCAAGTAGGAGAAGCTGACCCTGTACTTGATGTCCAGTGTAACCCTAGTGCAATGAGTGACCTAGGAAAGAACACCGCTCATACAACCCGAGAGAGTGAACAGGAAAGTATCCTTGTCGCCGATCGCGGTGTGGAGCTGGCTGAGAAGAACCCGTCAGGAGTAACAGCCGGGAGCAACCTGGTTGGGCTTGGGGTCTCTGCCAAAGAAACACCACCTGCCACCTCGCGCCCAAAGAGAGTAATGCGTCCCCCAGATCGCTATGGGGACTGGGAACTAGTCTCAAAGCTTTCCTACCGAAGCAGACAATCGGAGTACTTTGTTTAAATAAGATTGTATGCAAAGAGCTGGACCTTTCAGGAAACAAAGACGGAGTGAAATATTAAGCGTTGAGTTAGGTTGTTGCAAAGCTCCTGAACTACCGGACAGTGACATTTCTCTGAACTAAGTGAACATTAATCTAGGACCTTAAGATAACAGGATAGTGACATTTAACTGGTTGACTCTCTTTCAAGGGGGGAATGATGTAGGCATAGGATCACGTGACACAGCTTTGTGCGCGCTAGAACGTGTGTGCTTTTGAGAGTGACTGCTTTTGTGTGTGTAATAAAAGTGACTTTGGTTCCGTAGAATACGTTTCACAGTTGCCCTGTTTACCCGTTTATTACAATATTATGGGTCAAATATTGTTCATCTGATTTACCCTTAAAAGACATAAAAATGCACATGATTATATTTTTGCCTTTTAATATTATACTTCAGGGAGTTCGTATTAAAGCATCTGAAAACGAAACATGCACTTGCCTCTTGGCTGCTCAAATGCATAATTTATTAATTTTCACAACGCCTCGTAGTGGCTAAGGGGGTATGAACTTCCCACTAGCTTGCGGCATCTGGTCTCCTGGTTTCCGCCCTCAAAAGTGGCTCTCGCCCCAGCTCTCTTTTCTTTTTGTTGTAATCTTTTTTATTTTTATTCCACTTCCCACCACCTCGGTCGTTACTCCAAAGTAGGTTTCGGCCCCCACCTTATGTATTATAGTGTAAAGGAGAAGGCAAGCCCTAGCAATTGACATGATAAGTAATTTTACCTGAAGGTCCTGATAGGAAATACAGCTCATCAGGTACCCCAGGAGGGCACTTGGCCATTCTGCTCTGCCTAATTCGATGGCGGTTCCATTCACTGGCCACGTTGTCTAATTCTTCCTGAAGTAAAGCCATGAAACAGAATTAAACACAGCAAGTATGAATGAAATTACCAGTTTCTAAAGTCCCTGAAGCTGCCAAATCTTAAAAAAAAATCAATCCACCAGCCACTGTTTTGTTTTCTGTAATAAGACCACCATGCTTCAATGCGTTGGTTGGTTAGTGAACTGCCGTATCAATGACTGTTGGGACCATCAAAAGGACGATAAGCATTAATGCAAAAAACTCCCTGTATTGCAGCAACTACCACATTTTCGGTCCCACAGTCAGTTTGAACATCCTTGTATCTGCTTTACACAGGGTAAGTAATAATATGCAATGACTGCAGGATCATGATTGGTAGCTGCAACCTGCAGAAACATAATCCTTCTGAAACAGCCATCAATGCAACCACTTATATGAAATCCATAAGGAGCTAGCTTGTCATATCCGTCAATGTGCCACGCCCCGTTGGGTCCTGGGTTTCTATAGCAACTTCGTTCCAGTCTTCTACGTCTTCTTTGATTAACGCTGTAAGGATCAATATTCTGTAAAAGTGTTCTGACAACGTGTTTTCCAACCGAGAAATGTCATGTTTTGTTTGCTTTCTCTGCTTATGAGTTTTCTGTGGTTCCTCGGGTTTTTGTTTATCTTCTTAATGTCTGCAGGTTTTGTATTTGGGGTGCTTGTAATAAGTTTCGTTTTCAGAGCTTCCATTCCTCGACTGTTGTTGTTATAGAGCTTGCAAAGTCTTGTGATCGGTTCCATCTTCCTTTGTTCTTTCATTGTTTCCAGTCTGACTGGCAGTGTTTCTTTGTTTGTCACTGGGGTGCTGGCAGTGTGGTGGCTTCTTTATGCAGTGATGGTTTGGTTGTTCGTGTTTAATTTCTCTGTTTGTATCATATGCCATGGCCATTTGTCTGGGGTGAACCAACATCTTGGCATTGGACGAGTCCATTGACGGGTGGCCCTTTTTGGTCGCTTTTCGCCCTTGTGCTGGGTCATGCTGGTTTTGTTTTGTTCTGTTGTCTTTTTGTTTGTTTGTCTTTGTAGGGTCGAGGTTCCATTTAAGGTGAACCGTTGTGTTTGAAGGGATAGTCGGTATGTCTTGAAGCCATTGCACTCACCCTACCAGGGGGCCAGCCCTTCGACTTAAACATAAAGACTTACCTGAACACGGTTTTGGCTGTCAAGTCAAGCTCTGCTGGGTGCGTTTTTTTCTGTGCAGGAGACCAAATTTGGATTTTGCGTAAGTATTGTTTGCTTTGCTTTTCTATTGGTTTTTCTTTTCCTTGACTCTCGTGGGGACTAATGCACTGCATTCTGCAGTAACCCGGGGTTAGTCGACTCCTTTATTTCTTGTTGTTTCTCTTCTCCTTTCTGCTTGGTTTTCTTTGTCATTTTTTCCCTTCTTGGACCTGGAATTTTGTTCTGCTGGTTAGTTTAAAATATTGCTTATTGTGTATAAAAGTTGAGTTGCTTCACATGCGGTGCATTTGAAGCAGTTATTAGTATTTGCATTATTTACTGTATTGCTACTTGTTTAAAATACTTTCACTTGTGACTAACTTGTATTAGTATCACCCAACTAGTGGACTAATGCAAATCCTGCATTTTGATTGGCCATGCCACTAGAGGGCTATTATTAATAGTCCTCGAGTAGAAAAAAGCGTTACGCTTTCTTTGGTTTTATTCCCAAATAACTATTTCTTTAACTTGCATTTGCTAACTTTATTATTGCCTTTTCTGTCCGACTAGTTGGGTTATACTAAAACAATTAGACCCTTCGCCCTTGTAGGCCACAGGTCAATAGCCCATGATGCTTTGTCTAATTGTTAATTAGATTATAATTTTGTGATTTTGGTATTTTTCTTTACGTGTTGTAGTTGTCAATATTTTAATGCAAGAGTCTCTTCAAACAAGTTGTTAAGAGAGTCTACTTTTGCGTGTGTGTTATTGTTAAGTAAGATTTCTAAGCCCATCTCTTTAAACTACTAGTGTGAGGAGTCTATAACTTGTTCTCTTATTAGTGTGTTGATATTACATGATATAAGAATGAACTACTTCACTATTATTTTACCACTGAAAATATTCTGGTGTCTAGCCAATATGGCCTTAGATCTGGAAAGTCTACAGTTGACTGCTTAGTAGATTCAGTAGATGAACAGAAAAAGAAACAATTAGAGAAGAACAAGGAACAGAGATACGCACAGCCTAAGACAAAAGAGGATCTTCGTCGTTTTCTTGGGATAGTAAACTACCTCGGAGAGTTTTTAAATTAGTGTTTTTGTCTCGCTCTGTTTCTCTTAGCTTCAAGGATTTCTTCATTTAAATTTTCTCTTCTTCTTTCTCGGCTTCTCTCCAGGTTTCTTTCCTTATCATATTTTGTCGCCTCTTCTCTCGTGCTCTTTCATCAATATTCCGTTGCTCTTTACTAATGTGATTTCCCGCCAGAAAAACGCCGGTTGCCAAATGCAACGTTGTTCTGACATTTCCGCCCAAAAAATCTTACCTACAGTGCTCTGCTGGCGCACTTTGCATGCCTGAGCTCCACTATCAATTGTTTGCTTTGC
>NC_090889.1:49991230-49993730 GCF_036669925.1 Montipora capricornis
GTGACCTCCACAAGTTCTGCGCAGGGCCCTGGTGTTGTTTTGGCAGCAGACACTGCATCTGCCAACGTTAACGTTATAGGTTGTTCCTTCCCTGGGGGCCTCCCAGGCACTTTCAGAGGTATCCTCGGTTTGCTCCAATGGGGACTCTTTGAATCTTCGGGACAATCGGTTGAATGAGCTTGATAAGCAACCTGTTCTTAGCTCTGAGGACTCCACTTATTGGGTAGGTCCTTCTTCTGGTTCTCGGAGGCATCTGCTTCTGTGGTGTTGCCTGCCCTTGTGTCAACAGAAACTTATTAAACATTTAAGGCAAAAGGCGGACATTATTTTTCTCCAGGAAATATATAGCACGAAAGAGGTGGAAGATATCTGGAATACTCAATACAAGGGTAAGAGTGTTTATTCACATGGAACTAACCGCAGTTGTGGGGTGATGATTTTAATAAAAGACGATCTGGAATTTGAGTATAAATCGTCCGTTTTGGACACTAAAGGTCGTTACATTTCGATTGACACCACTGTACAGGGATCCGACTTTTTATTGGTTAATATTTATGCACCAAATAAGCTTCAAGAGCAATGCGAATTTTTCAGCGGTTTAGAAAAAATGGTAGAGGAATTTAATACAAGCGCTGAGCAAAAAATTGTAGTAGGTAGGGATTTTAATGTTGCTATTGATCCTGATTTGGATTGTTCTGGGGGTAATCCCACAAAAAAAGATTCTGTCAAACACATTCAAGACATATGTTTAAATTTTGATTTAGTAGATATTTGGTGTGTGAGGAATCCGGTATGTGAACGCTTCAGCTGGAGACAAAAAAATCCTTTTCTTCAACGGAGATCACTCGGCTATTGTGCCTCACTTTAACAGTGTAGAAAAACAAAAGTACGGCCCATCTTATTGGAAATTTAATGCAAGTTTATTAGATGATTCTGATTTTCGTAAGCTTATAGCTGACAGTGTGCCAGAGTGGCGAGAGGAGTTCATTGAAGTTACTGATAAGCGAGTTCTTTGGGACTTAATCAAATATCGAATAAGACAGGTTACGATTAAGTACAGCAAAGCTAAAGCTAAGGCCAGAAGACAGAATTTGAAAGTAATAGAAAAAGATAATGTACCGTGCTGGATCAATTTGTATAAATAAGGATGTGGTAACTGAGGCTAATAGGATTATATTTGATTTTATATGGAAAGGGAAAGACAAAGTAAAACGAGCTTCCCTAGTTGGTGACATAAAGGATGGGGTCCTTAAGGCCCCGCATTTAGAATCGATAATTAAGACTCATAGAATAATGCTTTGCCAGAGGCAGTGTGGCCCACTGGTTAGGGTGCTTGCCTTGAGATCCGGAGATCCCGGGTTCAAGACCCGCTCTGACCACTCGTTGAATTTGTTCCTGGTAGTCCCTGGTTCAACTTCCCAGCTGCACTTGTAAATAGCCAACTGGTTTGCCTCCGGCCAGTTGGGATTCTTAACAGTTGTTGTTGTGTTCTGTTGTTTCGTTGATTGTTTCAGATTGGCCCTGAAAAGCCCCTATGGGGAGTGGTCAATTAAGTATGTCTTGTCTTGTATTGTATTGTACTCGGGGATGAAGAACCTTGAAATTGGGAAACTGTTTTATTTCACTATTTGAAACAGGTCGGGGGGAAGTTCATCCTCTTTTGCAACTTTGACATAAAAAAGCTACCGATAAACCTCCCAAAGTATTACAGGGAATGTTTTGAGTGTTTTTTGCATTGCTCAGCAGCTACCGATAACAATGTACTTGAGCTCTCGCACGAACAAATTTCCAACACTGTTCTTTGGAACAATAAATTTATATGTATTAATAATAAATCAGTCTTCAATCAAAGCTTGGTTAGTAAAGGAATAATTAAAATAGGCGATTTAGTAACAGAGAAAAACCAATTTATTTCTGAATGTCATCAAAGCCGGGTGAATCTTTCTCCAAAAGATATTTTTGATTTGATGTCCTTAGTTGATGCAATCCCTGCACCGTGGAGACAGTCCCTGAAAATAAATGGATACTTGAACAAGAGTCCTTTTGTTATTCAGGACCAAATTCAACTTGTGCTTAATATCCAGGTCTCGATCACTGAGGCGACCTTTAAGAAGGTTTATAGGGATATGGTCTCTGGATTTGTCACTCCACCGACAGCTCATTCAAAGTTTAATGAAATCTTTAATGGTGTTTGTTTGGACTGGAACGAAATTCATAGTTTGCCCTTTCTAATCGCTTTAGACACAAAGTCACGAGAATTTCAATGTAAAATTCTAAAAAGGTATTTAGTGACAAATACGTTTTTGAAAAAAATAGGCAAAATAGACTCCTCATTGTGCACCTTTTGGGGTATGTTGGACGAATCCCTGGAACATCTTTTTGTGACTTGCCATTTCACTACATTGCTGTGGAAAGAACTCATAGCTTGGTGTGGTGGAAGACAAATTAAAGTTGAATCATTATCTGCTGCAAACATAATATTTGGTGACTGGCAAAGGAA
>NC_090889.1:50011230-50013730 GCF_036669925.1 Montipora capricornis
AAGAAGATATGTCAAATAAAGGTGATATTGATGAAGAGTTAAATGAATTACCTTCAGACAGTGTGAACGATCGGGTCTCGCGCTTAGACCTGGAAATTACTGAAAACAATGTTGTTGAAAAACCTCACATGGAGGAAGTTAAATCCACCAAACCGAAGGTCGTAACAGAGGTTTCTAGTGAGCCCCGTAAAAAAGAGACATGTGAATCTTTTATTGCTAAAGGTAAAGCTGAGTTGAAAACCTCTGCCACAGGAGACCCTAGTGTGCAAACGTCAAAGATAGATCTGTTGTTTGAGAAAATGCTGCCAGCCTTTGTGAAAATCGTTAAACCAAACGTGCAGAAGTTCAATGGAAATCCACTAGAGTACTCAAAATTCAAAGCAGCATTTAATGTTGAAGTAGATAAAAAGGAAGTTTATGATGCAACAGAGAAGCTTAAATTTCTGTTAGATTCTGTGGATGGAAGTGCAAAATCATGTCTAGCGAAATTCATGCCAGGTTCAGATAAATACGAGGAGGCATGGACTGCGCTCCAGGAACGTTTTGGTCGTGTAGACACAGTGGTATCAGCTGCGAAGAAACGTATAGATCAGTTTCCGACCATAGTGAAAGAAAATAGTGTGCAGATCCGGCAGTATCAAGAAATAGTTTCTGGATTGGTAGGCATTTTCAAAGAGCATAACTTTCTTCACGAGCTTAGCTCGCAAGTCCCTGAAGCAACTGTTTCTAAACTTCCCACACGCCTTTGCGGCAGATGGGCCGAGTTTGTTGAAGGAAAACCGAAATTGTCAACCTGGGATTCATTTGCAAATTGGCTAGAGAAAGAGGCAAAAATTAGTGAGTCCAAGCAGCGGTCGATGCCAGAGAAGAGAGAGTGGAAGCGTTCAGATACATCTAAAGTTGACAGGCGTAAGCCAGCTGACAAATCCCAACCTGGGCTGTTTGCAGGAGCCACGGGAGAATATTTACGCGCCAGCTGTGGAACTGGAACAAAGTGCCCAATTCACCAGTCCACTAATCACACTTTGCAAGAGTGCAAACGATTTCAGGGAATGTTGACTAGCGAGAAGGAGAAAGTTGTCGAGGAACACAAACTATGCTTATGTTGTCTATTACCCGGTCATCGTCTGCGTAAATGTCCTAGTAAGAATAGATGCAAAGTTGAAAACTGTGACATGCGTCATCATACCCTTGTACATGAAGTCCACTTGAGATTTATTGAACGGGCAAAAGCGAAACGTGAATCAGAACAAGTGCCAGAAGTTGAGAGAAACCCAGCTCCTGTCTCCCTGGAAGGTAGAGACTCCTCACCACGTCAGGCTGTGGAGCCTCTTGAGGAGTATCAACAATCAGCGTACACAGGTTGTGAGACTGGTGGTCTTGCTTTGGTTGAAGTACTTCCCATAGTTGTCTTTGGAGAAACAGGAAAACAGCAGTTGATGGCGTTGCGTGACTCAGGCTGTAACACAACGCTTATAGATGAAAGCTTAGTACTCTCACTTGGGCTTCAAGGCAAAGAGGTAGATCTCGAAATTCAAGGAGTAAATGCGCAGAAGGTGTTTGCTTCCCAGCACATCAAGAAATGCCATGTCGCACGAGTCGGAAAAGAGGAAGTCAAGTACTCCTTGCGAGATGTGAAGACAATTCCCAGCCTGAATGGTCCGGATCAGAAGTTGAAGTGGTAACAATCAAGCATGAGTATCAACATCTGAAGAACTTGGACTTGCGTGACACTGACACGGGTCCAGTGCAACTCATAATTGGAACTAACAACTCTGACTTGATTCTACCAAGACAAATTCTGAAACCCTCAGGTCAGCTGGAACTTGACAGGGTACCTTATGCTGTTGACACCCCACTTGGATGGGCGGTGACTAATTGGTTACCTGGTGAGCGAAGAGTAGCATCTCCATACAACGGGTTCAAAGTGTTTGAAAAAAGTTCAGTTGAAAATGAGGAGCTGAAGCAGCTGGTCATGGCTCAGTCAGAGATAGAAACCTTGGGCGTGGTCAAGCTAGCTGATCCAACCCGTTCGATTGAGGACAAGAGAGCATTGTCACTGATGGAAAAGACAACCTTTAAGAGTGTGAATGAAGATGCGTATGTGTCAGGTCTACTGTGGAGAGATGAGGAACCATCTCTGCCCAACAATAACGGAATGGCAAAGAGGAGGCTACAATCCTTAGAGAAAAAGTTTGAGAGCTGTCCCGAGATCAGAGAGAGATATGCAAAGTCAATCCAGGATAACGTTGAGAAGGGCTATGTGAAGAAACTGAGTGCAGGGGAAATATAGTGCGATAGTAAAGTGACTTGGTACTTACCACACAGATTTGTCATTCATCCCAAAAAACCTGATCGCCTCAGAAGAGTCTACGATGCATCAGCAAAATTCATGGGACAAAGTTTGAACGATAAGATCTACACAGGACCAGATCTTCTGTCCTCTCTGTTTGGAGTTTTCCTCAGGTTTTGCGAAGGAAGAATTGCAATGGCCGCTGAT
>NC_090889.1:50018730-50023730 GCF_036669925.1 Montipora capricornis
GAAAACAGAGAGGGACTAATCTAGTTACAAATGTCCCATCTCAAAACTTCCTTGCTGGTTTAACACCAAACTGAATTCTTTCCTAAACTCAGAATATGAGCGATATGACGTGGGTAGAAACAACGTGCTCGAACAGGTTGACGATGACGGTGCTCGTTGTAAGCTGACAGCCGAGTTAAACTGAACATTTATGGGCTTTTGGGGGCTGACAGTAGAGGCTGTAACAAATCGAACAAATTGTTGGAGAAGTTCATCATCCATTGACCCTATATAGGCTTTCAGAAAATGAACAACTTTGCTTTGCTCCGGCATGAGGTCTTCACTGTGCACAAGACTTTGCAGCACCCTCTCCTTCATACAACCCCTGTACTTCCGCTAAAGGTAGCTTCTGACGAAGGGCAACTTCTGGCTGACATTCCATTCCCTGTCTTATCCATAATAGAACCTGCAAGGGCTTATACACGAACTCAGCTCTTGCCATACCAACAATGTGCTGATGCAGCTCTTCCTTGTTCTTGGCTGGACAACCATGTAGCACTGGTGGCCTCAACCAACAGGATGGCCTTGATGGCATCCCTTTCAAACTGAGTTAGGTACAGAATGAATGACCTTATAAGAGTGTCGTCATCTACGTCCTAGACTCGGCGTCCTATGTGGGTTGAGTTTGTTGGTTCTCTACTCTCCACTGAGAGAATTTTTCCCCAGGTACTCTGGTTTTCCCCTCTCCTCAAAAACAAACATCTCACTTCATTTGCTTTTATTGTTAATTTCAGTTTATAGTGTCCTCAATTAGTGTTCCAGGGCTGCGCTAGAACGACTACGCACTTAAAATCTCGGTAAAGGTAAATTTTGGCGTCTCGCTGAAATTTTTGTTTTTGGAAATGTTGAAGTGATCGGCTGTGAAGTATATGTTCCGAAAAAAAAATTCTGAAAATTTAATTTTAAAACTGCTAAAATCCCTTTTCTTTGTTTCCCGCCATAATCTGCATGTAAAAAATGATTGGCGTATCACGTAATCACATGTGACAGCCTTCACATGCAATCTGCTACCTTAGCACATGCCCAAACGCTGATTGGCTCAGCATAATTGGCTTTCCAGTAGGGGGCGGAGTTATTCAGCAGACCGTCAACTGCACGAGAAACTTCGAGCTCGATAATCTTGGGGTTTATTTTGACGTCAAAATTACAAGTTCTCAGACCTCCTGCCCCAACGGGTTTTAAGATATGGCTACCAACTTTTCATTTGTAACAGATGATTGTACTACCCCAAATACCGTGTGAGGAATTTTCTGTTTGTCTTCGGAGACTGATTTTATGGCACTTTTTCTGCCCAAATTAAGTATGAAATGACACTTTCTAATTCAATGCGTCATATTTCCTTCAATTCTTAACATATCAAAAATTCCTCACACGGTATTGGAGTGCATTCATCTGTGACTAAGATAAGATGTAACAAATTGCAGTTATTTTCGTAATAAACTGAAGGGACAGGAGCTTCTGCAGCAGACTCGGTCGTTCTGAGTTTGAGGCCTCTAAACTAAAAGGCGATATTAAATACCAAAAAACTAAAACTTTACTCAAATAATTCAATTTATTAGATTTAAGATGATATATAGTTTGACCCTATACAAAAAAGAGCGGCGCGACAAATTTCATGTTTCTGCAAGCACCTCATTTTCCTTTAGTGAGACCTTAAATAAGGTTCTTTTCCTTTCCTTTCCTGTTAAAAAGGTATACATTACAATGGCGCTCAGTGTTATAATTTGAAGAAATCCCTAGAACTCGTAAAGACGTGTGCAATACGAGATGAAAAAAATACTTGTTCATTAGTCCGACATTCTCGGCACTAAAGATGAGCATTGGATTGGGTAAAATGATCGTTACTACTTAATATTAAATAGTTTTCTGAATTCATACTTCATTTCATCATACCTCCTCACGCGCACTCTCTTCATTGTCAAATATCTGCTCTGGCAGCTCTTCATCTTCTGGGATGAAATCCAGCTCAGAAACACTGTGTAACGGAGTGTCATCATTTGCAAATGGCCCCTCTTTTTCTGGACCATATCCAAGAAAACTGACCTATGGATCATCTTCAGACAGGGGCAGCGGCTTTTCGCAGAGGTCCATGATTAAAACATTGTTTGCAGCAACTGAAACAGGTGAAGATGGGCGTATCCAATCTTTTTGATCCATGTATACGAATTTTAACATGAAGTATGGAGGTTCAGTTTAAAGAGAACCCAACCAGTCATACACAGAAGACATAACAGCATCTATTCCAAACTGCCTTCGAAGTGTGCTGAAACTTAGATGTCGGACAGCAATGGTAAAGTGGGCCTCTCTCTTTCCAGGCTCTGAGGGTGTTCTTGACTTCCTCGCTTCCCTCAGACGTTCAATATTCTGGTTGTCTTCCAAGTCAGGATGTTCTTTCTCCTTCTCCAACTTTTGTCTTTTGTGTTCCTGCTTCCGGCAATCAGCTTCTAGCGATTCTTCGTATGCTCTTTGCTGCTGTGCTCGTAGAGCAACACGTTCCTCACTGTTACCCAATAAACCAGATGAGGAGCCTTTATTGCTACCAAATGGGCTTTTCATCAGTGACTCATCATCACTTGAGTCATCATCATAAACTGCGACTACCTTGGGCTTTGTCATCAAGTAAAACATAGCATGTGCCAACTTGTAGGTTTTATAATATTTCTCTACAGTAAAAGGTACTCCTAGGTCATCTTCTTTTATTGCTGCTGCTTTAAAATTTCCTAGTTCAACCTCCATATTTAGCCTGTCTTCTTTTGATAAATACACTTTAATGGCTTCTTGTAGTACGTCTTCTTTTGTAAAGCTACAGGGAACTGAAATTGGTCTTGTTCTACCTCCTTGTATTTCTCCTACATGTTTGTACTTTTTAATCTTCTCATCGTAATTCAGCCATCCAAGCGAAATGTTACTTGTTATTTTGGTGATATCAGTATCACTTGTGCCAGTTGATTCCTTTACGTTATTTTGGGATTTTTCCTTTCCAGTGGTTTTCTTTTTTTTCTTCCTCTTAAAAGCATGTCAATAAGTTCCTTTTTTCTGTTATCATTATTCAGTTTCTTTTTCTTATCTTCCCTTTCTTCACAGAATGATCTTAGAAAATAAAGATCTCCTCCGGCTTTTATGTGGTATTCATTCTTCAAAACATCATCACTTGCTACTTGAATAGAAGTTGCATCCATCTATGATAAATAAGCATTTCTAAAAGCAATCAGAATAAAGGTGCATCGTTTGCTGCTGTAACACAAATACAGGCATGATTACCGTAAGCCCTTGCATTTATTTGAAACTACAGTGCAGCTATTAATTAAACCCATCAAATACTATTTAGCACTAAACAGTGATACTTAAGCAAAAGAAAAATACAGTAAGTGGATAAAATATCCCTATTAAGATTCAGTAAGTTTCAGGTATCTAACAGTTGCACTCTTGTGAGTACTCGCTATATTGTTACAATTGCAGTGACTGAAATGAAAACCTGGCTACTTGCTACCTTACTGGCCCTTAAGTCATGAAGAAATTCATAAGTCAGTACGAAATCGATTCACCGTTTACACCGGCAACCTAAAGTATAGTTTTGTCAGAGAATTTATGAATACACAACTTTATTTGGATGATACCCGGCCTTAAAAGAGCCAAACCAGCTGAAAAAAACCAAGGTTTACAAACTATTGCTTGAATATTTCTGAACAAAAAAAAAAAGGTTTATCTTCTAAATTCCCATGCAGTGCATCCTCTTATAAAACAAGAGTTTATGTTACATGTAGTGTCACTGAGGCTTCCCAGGCTCTTGATCTGTATAAATGGGAAACAGCGAAGCTCAAGACACAAACTTCCCAAGCCTAGAATGTCTGGCAAGCTGCCAAAGTAAAACCACAGGATTGTTGCATTTTGAAAGAGAATAATGTGTGTCCATATTGAAAATGGCCAACTGGATCTCTTTCAAAACAAACTCTTGCAATTTTTTCTTAGCAGTTTGTTTACACAGATCTAGAGCTCAGGGACCTATGGGAGTACTTTGTGTCTCATACATGTCAGTAGAAATACCTTGTCATCTCTAAAAAATTGTATAATGTCATTTCCCAACCCCCTTTCTTCAAGAAACTTGCACTCCTGCAGCAACATCAATGTCATCCCAAAATATTCGTGCAAGCCAACAAATTTAATGATTTAAGGGAAAGAAAAGAAAAGGAGCTTTATTTAAGTGTCTAGTCGTTCTAGCATTCAAGCATTAATTGGGGACACGGTAAACTGAAATCAACAATAATTATTGAAATCAAGTCAAATGTTACTTTTTGAGGAGAGGGGAAAACCAGAGTACCCAGAGAAAAAACTTGCGGTGCAGAGTAGAGAGCCAACAAACTCAACCCACATGTGATGCCGAGCCTGGGAATCTAACCTGGGCCACATTGGTGGGAGGAGAATGCTCTCACCACTGCGCCATCCCTGCACTGATCATAAGTAGATGGGGTTTTGAAAAATTGGTATTGCGCCATCCTTTTGATGCATGGAAAACGAGGTGGGCCAAGGGAAGTCATGCACTAAAAAGGGCACGGATATTGCTTTCTGTGTAAAAAAAACCATTAGGGTACGGCAACGTTTGATTATGCACTTAGCAAGTGGTGGGCCACTGAAAATGCTGCACTGACAGATCGAATTTCTCCAGTCCCTAATTATCATACCTGTGAAAGTAATCTGTAAGCAATCAAAGAACACTGGAATTTCCTGTCCATGGGCTTTTAACATGGTTCAATAATTCCGTCTTCATGGGTTAAGTGCTGTGACAATCTCCTCTTAACAGGGCTTTGATGCTGCAACTGTATGTTTCCCGTTAATAATTTACAGTGTCTCCGGCCCATCAACTTCAATATGATCCAACCTAACTGTATAAAGAGAGGATTACAGGCACATATATATAAATCTTGAAAAACACTTTAATGAACAACCATTATTAACCACTTACA
>NC_090889.1:50028730-50036230 GCF_036669925.1 Montipora capricornis
TATGGAAAGGAACGGATAAAGTAACAAGACTGTCCACGATAAATGAATACGAGAACGGCGGACTAAAAATTATTGATCTTGAAAGTATGATTAAATCCTTATGGCTAGCCTGGCTGAAAAGAATTTTTGGAGAAAATGACGGTGCTTGGAAAAGCTACCTACAAGTTTTATTGAAGCGATATCAATTACGATATCAAAGATTATTTTGTTCCTTCCCTCTTTTATTCCGAGTTACTTCAGTGGTGGTCAGAATTCCGGAACGTTTGTGATACTACAAAAAAAGAATGGCAACATATAGTGTGGAATAACAAAGAGATACGAATAAACAACAAAGCTATCTTCTATCAAACGTTTTTTGAAAACGGCATAACTTTTGTAAATGATCTTTTATTCGACACAGATACCACAAACTCTTTCAAGTTTATTTCAAGTAAAATAAGTAATACTAATTTTTTAACTTGGGCGGGACTTCGCCAATCCGTTCCATTACACCTGAAAACCAAGGAAAGCACTCCTTCTGAAATTTCTTTGTTGGTAACGATAGAGGGCAAAGACTTTGATGTGTTAAAAAAGAAATCTAAGGACTATTACACATTAACAAAAAACTCAAAACCCAAGCTTCCAAATAATTCTCAACATCTGAGGAAAACTTTTAACTTGTCAGAAGATCACTTGAAAAAGGTTTTCTGGCTACCGCATAAGGTGTCCTTTAAACCATACGTAAAAGCATTTCAGTACAAAGTCCTTAACTCGATACTATTTACTAATACAAAGTTATTTACGATAGGTTACATCTCAGAGGATAAATGTTCGATTTGTCACTCAGAACCGGAAGCTTTACACCATCTCCTTTTTCATTGTAGCCTTGTGCAACCTTTTTGGAAAGATTTCGAATATTTCTTCTTCCTACTGACCAGAGAATTTGTCCACCTTACTCTGCAAGATGTCATGATTGGTATTATTTACGCAAATTGCCCTTTACTAAACTATTTGATACTAGTCGCCAAATCATATATATGGGGTTGCAGAAGAAATCTGTCTCCTCCTGTAATAAACGCCTTTAAGCTAAAGGCAAAATTTAAGTATGAATCGGAAAAGATTATATGTGTAAATACTAATAACATGGACAAATTTAATAAGAAGTGGAATTTGTGCATGGGCTCTGAACCTAACTCGTAATCTGTTTTTGAAGTGTGTTCTTAAAACTGTACAAATTTGGCTGTACATGGAATCCTTTTTTGAATTTTTTTTTCTTTCTCATAATATTTAGAAGGCATTAGACGAGTATTGTAAGTAGTGTAATTTGATGTTTTAGAATTGTATTTAATTAATGTATGTAAAAATATTTAATAAAATAAAATAAAATAAAATAAAATAAAAATCCTGGGGATGTCTGGTATGAGAAAGTACTAAGTATTGACAGGGCAAAACATGAAGATGAAATAGTCTTCTTTGTAGAGAAGCATCATCATCCTGGTAGATTTGAACGAGAGACATGGAAGAGCAGCTGTAAACACAGCGTTTTTGGATTCAGTAACTGGAGTTGCACAAGGTCAATGGATTAGTACAAACTGTTGGCTGAGGAATATGTGAACTTGTCTGGGAACATTCTTCTCAGAAATTCAGGGACACAGTACTGCTTGGACATTACTTTTTTCTAAGTGTATTTTGGAAACTTCGGTGTGCATTCACTCTACATGTATTTTCCGTGCATTTTTCTGTAGAACTGTCTTTAATTAAAATATATTTAAGTAAGCTGTTTTTGCTGGTTTATACCAATTTAATATGTCAGTCCTTTATATATATTCCCATGTTATTCACAACTGTGGAAATAACATGGGAATATATTCCCATGTTATTCACAACTTTGGGAATAAGATGGGGATATATCCTCTTGTTATTCACAACTTTGGGAATAACATGGGAACATATTCTCATGTTGTTCACAACTTTGGGAATAACATGGGGATATATTCCCATCTTGTTCACAACTTTGGGAATAACATGGCAATATATTCCCTTGTTATTCACAACTTTGGGAATAACATGGGGATATATTCCCATGTTGTTCACAACTTTGGGAATGACATGGGAATATATTCCCTTGTTATTCACAACATTGGGAATAACAAAGGGAAATATTCCCATGTTATTCACAACTGTGGGAATAGCATGTGGACGCTTTCACAATATTTTCATTTCACAATATTTGGGACTTAAAAATAAGCCAAACATTTTCCCCATGTAAAACCCATTTATGGGATCTTGGGAAGTTCCAGTTTTTTTCCCAATAATGGGAAAAATTCCCATTTAATTCCCAAATGGGAATCACAGTTTCCTGTGGAAATAAATGATCGGAAATGCGTTCCAAAAATCACTTGATCGATCAAATCCATAAGTTCTTGTATTGATCACTCAGTCAATAGTAGTTAGACACAAATCACAGAACCAACAAATTTCATCTGGAGGTTGAGTAATATAATGGATTTTAGTAGTCGTTAATTGTGTAATTTTTGTAAGTTGTGTAAGTAGATGTACCAGTGTTGTAAGTAGTGTGAATCATAAAATAAAATAAGTAAAAAAAACAAATTTCGTCTGTTATCAATAATAATCGATCTTTTTTAAATCGCTATCGATTTTGGCAGAAAATCGGTTCCTTTCAAAATCATTTTTGATAATAGACAGCACCCGTCTTATTTCATGAATTCTGTCCATAATTGCATTCCTGGCCTGACAACATTCAGTTTAAGCAGAGGTTTAATAAATAAAAATGGTATTCAACATTTGCATTCAAACAAATATGCCTAGCAAATAAAGTAGAGCTTACAATTTAGCAGCCTTAAAAGCTATTTCTACTGCACTAAACAATAATTAAGATCGTTACACAGCAACGACATAACTAGAATCAGAAACGTACCTCATCCACCCCAGAGTTTGCAACAACGCTGTCATCATCCACGATGGCAGCCATGTTGTACAGGTGGTAATTGCTTGGTAACCAAGCGACTCCAAATACTAGAAATTCCTTTCTAAAACTCAAAATTTCGAGTTTGTGAATTGTGAGCAGGAAAAGTGATCACGAAATAGTATGTCCCTTACAGGCCACCGTAGGATGCTGAGTTTCAGGCGCTGCCATTTTTTATCTGAACTTGAAGAAATCTCGCCCTGTTCATCTGTTTCCATGGATAATGCTTCATATTTGTTGCTAACTTGGATAAGATACTTTTCTCTCATTTCAGGAACAACCAGCTTCCCCCAATCAATCAGCTCTTTTTTCTCTTGGCTTTTTGGCATTGCTCTTTTGAGGCGTACTGACACTCTGGCAACAACTGGGTTGTGGTCAGATCCAATATCTGCTCCAGGGTCACTTTTGCATTGTTTGACACTGTTTCTGTGTCTCTTCCTGATCGGCAGGTGATCAATTTGATTTCTTGACACGTCCCCTAGGCTCTTCCAGGCTGTATTGGTGACAACAAGATTCTTTTAAATACAAAACTACAAAAATTTGGTTTTATGAACGGAGTTGATAATGTAAATTGGCCACTGTACAGACATTCTAAAAGCTGACATTTCGAGCGTTAGCCCTTCGTCAGAGCTAAGGGCTAACGCTCGAAATGTGGATTCGCTCTGACGAAGGGCTAACACTCGAAACGTCAGCTTTTAAAATCTCTGTAAGGTGGCCAATTTACATTATCAACTCCGTTCATAAAGCCAAATTTTTGTATACTACTTCCCCACCGACGCAGCACCACAGTTTCTTTAGAAACTACCTGCTTCAAAACTACAAAAGTCTGTCACCTCTTGGGTTTCTGTCTCCGAGACCATAGTTATCTACAAGATCACATATTATACATCATTTATTTTAGCACCATTAGCGCTGGTAAGTGTACATTATGATTATACATGAAGGCCTTGTAGATCCTATGTGGGTTTTGTGTTAAAATGTAATATTGTTAATGGTTTTTGCACGGCTCTCTGAAATAGCACGCAAAATCTTGATATTCAATTTTCTTTTGCTTCTAGGAGGGGGAATCACACTTTGGTTTCCATGAGCAACATCCGGGATCACCAAAATTCGTGCTCAGGGGGGAGCTCTTCATCTGTCTCAAAACATTGCAGGAGGTGACAATGTTGCTGTTCTTACGCTAATTCAGTTTTGAGAACCACCATGTACACATACTCATTACTTGGGTTATGGCCACAGTCACAGTCACAGTCCTTAAAAAAAATCTTAGGCTGATCCGTCAAGAGAATTCATTTGAATTCAACGATAAAAACTACCTCCAAGTACACAGAACCGCCATGGGCACCAAGCTGCCAGATCTTTATGTGTAATCACTTCCGGAAAGAAATACTTTCTCATTTGATTGATGTTACCATGATTAATGCATTTAATGTCGCAAACATAGCTCGTGTTCAGTTCAAGTTAAGACCCCTTGTGATCAAGATCTTAAGACAAAGTTACAAGGAAATTCTTTTAGGATAATCAGGACCTAAGAACATTGTTTATCGCTTCACTTCAATTCATATGAAAACGCCCTGAGGCCAAATGAAGTAAAGAGTCTTTCACTATATTGAATTGGTGTTAGAGTGTCGACTGTGTGTACAAACAACCCAGGAAAACGAGATTTCCACTTGTGGCTTAAGAAGCCATTAAAGTCAACGAGGGTTAAATACACCTTATTACAAAATGGCCGCCATTTCAGTGTTCCTTTGTTCCCATGCAAATTGGCCCTTATGGCCTCGCTTTCAAACATAAAATTCAAAAGAGTATTTAACCTTGAACGAGTCCATAAGGGCCACTTTGCATGCAAACAAAAAAATATTAAAATGGCAGCCATTTTGGAATAATGTGTATGAACACTAATCACTCAAATTGAAAGCCCTAAAGAAAACAGCTGCGTAAATTCAAAAGAACGTGAAGAACAATTGGAATGTCGTGACAGAAACCCCACCGAAAAGAGTTTACAATTTGACTTAGGAGTCGGTACAAAGAAAAGGAAAAGAGCAATAGAAGATGTTCAATCCTGCATAGATGCCATCTATGCCTAAGATAGCCATCGGATCTGGTGAGACTTCACGCCTGCAAAGACGGCTTAGAATATGAATTGAGCAAGTTCAAGGCCCGGTGTGACTGATCTCTTAATTAGATTAAAACTCACCAAGAGTACGTGGATTTGAATAATGCAGCATAAGAATGTTTAGCGGACGTCAAAGTGAAAATAAAGGATCGAGAAATAGAAAGAGCCGAACTCCTCTTGCAAAGATCACAGCATTCCAGGAAGTCTTCATTGTCGGTTCGTTCGTCTTCAACGTCCTCCTTGCAGCAATTGAAACTGCGAAACGTAAGGCGAAATTAGATACGCTAAAAAGGTGTCAAGACATCGACAGGCGGCGAGACAAATTAAAACTCTAAGAGAACGAGCTAGAGCGTGTGAATGAGCAAGACAAATTACATGCAGAACTATCCATGGCCGAAGCAATTTAGAAAAATACTGCAAGAATCCAAATTGAATGACACTATTGCTCTACAGAAGAAACAAATTTTGTCGGCGACAAAGTTAAGGATCCAATCATCCTCACTACAACGCCATCCCAGGCACCAGATGTGAATAAAAGAATCGCAACTACAAGTGAGAGAACATCGCTCAACTTTCCCTCGCGCTTGACGTAACCACGCCCATCTTCGTCACATGAGCTACCGACCAACCAGCAACGAGGACCGAATCTGAGCAATAAAATTCTCAACTTTGGCGCATTCAGGAAGAAAACGCCAAAATTCAGAAAGCACGAGCTAAATTGCTGCAAAGAATGACCATTGCAGTCCCAAAGCCTCCAGTATTCGAGGGAAACATCTTAGAGTACCCGAAATGGGAAAATGCCTTTGATGCATCGATAGAGGACCGAGTTGTTAAACCTAACTACAAGTTTTACTATCTCAGTGAATATACCTGTGGAGTAGCACAAAAAACGATCAGTGGTCTGTTACGACTGCAGACAGAAGACACATACCAGAGAGCTAGAAAAACGCTGAAAGAACGTTTCAGAGATCCCTTTAGAATCTATGAAGCCTACAGAGACAAAACCTGGTCACCATGTACTACCAGTGCAGAGCTACAAGAATTCAGCGATTTCCTTGTCATGATGCAAGAAACCATGAAGTCCGGCAACTACTTAAAGGAATTCGAGACTTACTCCACAATTAGAGAGCTTGCAGCTCGCTTACCCACCTACTACAGTAACAAGTGGAGAGAAAGTGCGAAAAAAGTAGAGGCAACGTGTTGTGAATACACCGAATTCATAAATGGTGGTCAAACATGAAACCGAGGCGTTTTAGGATAAACACGCAGTATTTTTGAAGAGGGAAGGAGAAAACGAACAATCAACGTGTGGAAAATTACATTCCTGGTTCTTTAAGTGCCAGAAGGTCATCTGTATTAAAAAATGACGAGCTACAGTTGTGGCTGAAATGTTGGAACGATTCTGCTTAAAGCTCAAATTGTAAAGGGGTAAATTTTAAGTTCTAGTAAGCTTAAATCGTTCGATCTGGCTTAGGCTTACGACATAATTGTGTAAAATCAAATCATCTCTTTCAAGAAATTGAAAAGAGCTCTTGTTTTTCTTTTTGTTGCTATTCCTTTTTTAAGAGTCGAAGAATACATCATTCAAGGGAAAGATAGTTTTCTTATGGATCCGGATCCGAAATAGTTGTACAAAAACCGAAACTTTGCCAAGCAGGGTGCGAGTTGTGCTGTTGTTGATTCAAACTGTGGTGAGGTTTCTTAAAACTGAGACAAAATTTTCCGAAAGGTAAAAGTATTAGGCGCTGTCTGGTGGAGAAAATGCCGCTTTTTACGAGGTAGAAATGAACAAATTTAATGGGGAAAGTGGCTGAAAAGCATCCTTGTGGATCTATACTTACTTACTTATCCTCATCGGGCCCATGAGGACTCTTAAGGCCGGCCAGAAGATTGCGTCATCCATCCCGGTCTGCCGCTGATGCGACCGCACCCCCCCACGAATTCCATCCCAGCTGGTTCCTTTCTTTTTCCACAGTTCTTCTCCACGTTTCTCTCGGCCGGCCTCGTCTCCTTCTACCTTCAGGTGCCCACGTTAGTGCAGTCCTCGAGATGTTACTAGGACTAGTCCTCAATATGTGTCCTATCCATTGCCATCATCTCACTCGTACAAGGGCTGATACCGGCGTACTTCCTGTTGCTTCATTCTGTGGATCTATGTGTTGGTATTATTTACAAAGCTCGTAGTACCTTTATATTTTTATTTGTTTATATAATTTATTCACATCTGTCGTATTGCACTGCCTAATGGGGATGTTATTACCTGACTAAATTTAACTGTTTACTACTGCTACAGAAAAGAGTGCTAAGGATTATTAACACAGTAAGGCTGGCGAGATCATAGCTAAGGGCCTCCCAGGGGGGGGGGTGCATGTTCCCTTGCTCCCTATGAACATTTACAGTTGTCCCCTTGTTCTTCAAA
>NC_090889.1:50041230-50056230 GCF_036669925.1 Montipora capricornis
TGCCCCGAAAATTTCAAAAACTTTAACCTACCCTGTCAAGAGGTTATCTTTGAGTTGTTATTATATGATAATGTTTTCAATCATTACAATATTATGTGAGCCATGATTTCACTATGTTTTGTATGAGAGGTGAATACAGTACAGGTCGAAGATATGCGGCCCAAAATACGCGTGTAAAACGCGCCTGCGTGTCAAACACGCATGCGTCTGCATCTTTGACACGCGCATGAAGCAAAGCTCATTAGTATTTATGAGTTAGCCCATTGTCGACCTATTGTGGTTATATCGTTAGTTTTAATAGCTTTTTATTGTTTACATGTAAATGTATATGGCAATGGTTATTCAGCTGAACATCATTTGGCAAACCCAGCACCGTGTTTGTTTCAGTTCACAGGTAAACATGTGGAAATAAGTAGCAGGGTGTTCTTGATACAAAAAAAAAAAAACGTAACAATTCCCTCGCGCAATATTTATGTTGGGCGCATGAAAATGTTAACACTTTTCCCAGTTAAGCCTTGAGGAACCAGTGATATGAAAATTCAAAACTTCTTGTCGCGAAATCGTCAGAAGAATCGATTGTCACACATATCAATGTTGCGCGTCTTTGTAAAAATGAGAGAGATACAATCCGCTCGCAAAAACTCGTCTATTCAGGCGCGTCAAAATGAATTTCGTTTCAAATAAGAGGTTAAACAACAAAACATTTTCCCGTTTCAAGCACATTCCTACGCCTTAAAGAACCAGAGATATGAAAATTCAAAACTTCTGGTCACAAAATCGTCAATAGAATCGGTTATCTCACATGTCGCGTCCCTTGTCTTTATTGACATAACGTACATAAAATTTGCTCGCTAAAAACTCATAGTCTGGCGCATCAAAATGAATTCCAATTCCAATAAGAGCTCCAAAGGGGAACATTTTCCCGTTCCAAGCCTTTTCCCACGCCATAAAGAACCAGAGATATGAAAATTTAGAACTTCTTGTCGCAAAATTGTCAAAAGAATCGGTTATCACACATGACGTGTCGCTTGTCTTTATTGAAATAACATACACACAATTCGTTCACAAAAATTCGTCTTGCCTGGTGCGTGAAAATGATTTTAATTTCCAATAAGAGCTTTGACAGCGCAACCTTTTCCCGTTTCAAGCGCTTTCGTATGCCTTATAGAACCAGAGATCTGAAAATTCAAAATTTCTTGTCGCGAAATCGTCAGAAGAATCGATTGTCACGCATATTAACATCGCGTGTCTGTAAAAATGAGAGAGTTGCAATCCGCTCGCAAAAACTCGCCTTGTCTGGCGTCGATATGAATTTTATTTTAAATAAGAGATTAAACAACGGAACATTTTCCTGTTTCAAGCCCTTTCCTACGCCTTAAAGAACCAGAGATATGAAAATTCAAAACTTCTTGTCGCAAAATCGTCAAAAGAATCAGATATCACACATGACCCTGCACTTGTCTTTATTAACATAACTGTACATGCAATTCGCTCGCAGACAATTTTCATTTGAATAAGAGCACTTTCTTAGACCTTGTAGAACCACAGAAATAAGAAATCCTAACTATTGGCCTATAGTCACCGTCAATCATTCTTCTCTTGTTAGTATTACACTCGTCGATATGACTTAATGCGATATTTACTTGACGCTCTATTGTGAAGTTCAGAAATGCAGCAAATACATCGAAACAATCACAGGTAGCCCAAGCTCTCTGTGAAGAAATCGGGAACTAAAATACTGATTTTTTAGAATCCAGATGCTCGACCCTCACGCTCAACTACGGCTGGGAGCACTTTTTTCAGATGCCCGATATAGCGCTGGCACTTTTCTGACGTAACGGAGTCCCAGAAGCGCTGTATCCCGGCAACCAGTTCTTCTTTGTTGGAGGGTTTGACGAATGTCCGCAGAAAATGTTTCAGCTCGTGCCATAGGTTTTGAATGGGGTTCATATCCGGACTTTCAGTTGGAGTTGGCCAGTAATTGATGTTCTTGTCTTTAATGAACTGCATCGCTAGTTTACCTAGAGAAAACAATAAAGGATTGTTTAGAGAGCTGGTCATTGCGACATAGCGAGTTTCCCTCAAATTAAACGCTGTTGAAAACACTTGTGCGTGGAACTTTTCGTTGCAAATCTTTTGCAAACAAATAATTTGCGCTATAGGTCTGGGTTAAACGCTTCTTGGGCGAAATTCGTTCTGGGCAAAACCCGCAGCTTCCGGTCATTGAATCAATTCAAGGGCAGCTCATGGAAACTTACTTTTGTGCTTCGGGTCGTTGTCTTGTTGAAAACGATACCCATCAGGAAAGGCAGCTTCAGTATAGGGCACGAGCACATTCTGTTGAATTTCTTCTACATAGAACTCTTTCTTCATTATTCCGGTAAAGATCAGTATCGGCGTTGGTCCTCGTATCGAAATCCCAGCCCAGATCTTAACTTTAAAGGGATGTTTGCTTTGAGGTTTTGGTTTCCCCACGGTACCCTCCTTTCGGAAGCAGCCTTTCCGTGTTTTTCGAGCCAGATGGTGCTCTCATCAGTGAAGATAACGTTAGCAAAATCCTTCCCACTTTCAAGACACTCTTCCGCGAAGGAGAGGCGAGCATACGATTAGTCTCGCGTACCATCTGGCAGTATCGCGGTCCACATCTGGTCCACCCAAGTCTTGTCTTGCTCTTTTGATGGTTGATGTGGACAGATGGATACCCATTTCACTGTAAAGCAGTTTCTGGAGACCTGAAATTTAAAATCGTAACAATTACTTTGGAAACCGCATTCAAGACTTGAGACAAAAACTAAAGTCAGTCAAGTTATCACTTGAAGTCTTACCAATGGCAGTTAGTTCGTCATTTTCTTCCATCTTTGAGTCGATGAAATTCAGCTGATCCAGTGACAAGATGGGCTTCTGACCTGGTGCTGTTTTATCGGCTGGGGATCCGCTACTTTTATACTGTTTCAAAATTCGACCGACAGTGTGCCGTTTAATTTTAATTCCTTCTTCTTGAAGATGATGCACTATGGCCCTAATAGTATGAAAATTTGATGAAAGCGAGACAATTCTCAACTTGACGTAAGGTGGTGTTCGTCCCATGATTAGAGTTAAACAAAGTTCTACAAATGTTAGTGTCACTTAGGTCTCAATCTAATGTTTCGCCATGGTAACTGAATGCAATGCTTTCCAATGCAAATTAATTTCGTTTAGGCAAGTGAAAAACGTGTTTGATTGGCACTTACCACTAACAATAAAATGTGAGAATAGTTGTGATTGGTTGTTTTTGGGGCAGTTAGATCCGAACATGAGTATAAATGAGGGGCAACTTGATTGAATTCGATCAGTAGTTTGGTTTGCCTTGGTGGAAACGGTCGAAAATGTCTTTAAGATCGTCGCTTAAGTTTCCAAAGTACGGCTTATTCTAAAATCGGATTGAGCCATCAACTCTGTCTCAGCCTACATCGACTCCGAGTCATACCGCATCACAAGCTTATAAGCCACCAGCGACTCCGGTTGCACCATCGACTCCATCCACGCCACCATCACGGCCTGCATCACCAAGACCATTACCCCACCAATCACACTTGTCTGGAGGCCACCAATGGACTGACAAATAAACTGCGTGAAACCACGTTTCACACAGTTTATTTGTCAGTCCATTGGTGGCCTCCAGACAAGTGCCTTCCTTGCTACGAAGCTACGGCCTTACGAACCAGCCAGAGGTGTTAGGCTACTTGGAAACCATCGTACAGCAGAACAGACAGGGCCTGAAAAACCAAGAAGCTATTATGGACAAAATGGACGCCCTAATAGCAGTGCTCAGTGAACCACAAGAATTCGTCGATGCCTGTCCTAGCCCTCCAACTACAAACCCTGCTGGGCCCTTCACGGAGTCAGTCCTCAGTACACCGGAATATTCACCTCAGCCTCCTGCAATCACCACACAGCTGAACACTCTGGCAGAAGTCCAGTCAGATGAGGAAATTTTCTGTTTGAGACAGAAGACGTCTTCAGCAAAGAACTTTGCTGTCTTACTGGTCCGAAAATTATTCGAGCCCCATGAACTCGATGGACGAAACGTACGTGGTATTGGTAAGCCTGCCCTAGACATTGAGAAAGTTCAAACCATTCAAGAACTTGTTTTTAAACATTATCCAACACCGTCCGCCCAACGGGAATGCTTATGGCGTGACTACCGAAAGGCTGTTGATACTTTTTCGCGAAATAGGAAACTGGGCGAGCCTAGCCATTAAGTAGTGAGAAATGTATTTTAAATAAGCCCTTCCTGTCGATCTGCTAGAGATGCAAATTTTTTTCCAATGTTTTAGGTTTTTAATTAAAGTTACTTGTTTTGTTATTGCAAGATGTAAATGTAATAAATTAGATATTGTTTACAATAACTGTGAAGCAGTCGCATGTCTTTGTAAAAATGAGAGAGATGCAATCCGCTCGCCAAAACTTGTCATGTCTGCTGCGTGAAATGAATTTTGAATAAGAGCTTAAATAACGGAACATTTTCCTTTTTTAAGCGCTTTCGCACGCCTTATAGAAATTGAAAACTTCCCGTCGCGAAATCATCAAAAGAATCGGTTATCATAATATACATACAATTTGCTCGCAAAAACTCGTCATGTCTGGCGCGTAAAAATGAATTGCATTTCAAATAAGAGCTTAAAGAACGGAAAATTTTCCCGTTTCAAGCGCTTTCATCCGCCTAATAGAAATTCAAAACTTCTTGTTGCGAAATCGTCAGAAGAATCGATTGTCTCACCTATCAACGTCGCGTGTCTTTGTAAAAATGAGAGAGACGCAATCCGCTCGTAAAAACTCGTCTTGTCAGGCGCGTCAATATGAATTTCACTTCAAGTAAGAGCTTAAACAACGAAACATTTTCCCGTTTCAAGCGCTTTCCAACGCCTTAAAGAGCCAGAGATATGAAAATTCAGAACTTCTTGTCGCAATATCGTCAGACTAGAATCGGTTATCTCACATGGCGCGTCGCTTGTCTTTATTGACATACAGTAACATACATACAATTCGCTCACAGATAAATTTCATTCGGTTACGAGGTAAAACAAACATAACATTTTCCCATTTCAAGCACTTTCTTACGTTTTATGGAACCAGAGATATGAAAATTTAAAACTTCCCTTTCAGAAATCGACCATCACACATGACATTCGTATTTCTTATCAAAGCTTATAAATAAGCTTACAACAACGCTTGCAAAAACCTCTTATGTCTGGCTCATTAAGATAGAGTTCATTTCTAAAACGAAACACTTCTTGTCTCAAGCACTCTCTTACGTCTTAAAGAATCAGAGATCACATCACAAAATCGCGAAAACAACAAATTGAGGCGTCGCGTGTCTTGTTGAATTAAAAGATTATACCAGTAACTCAAGTTCGCTCGCAAGCACTGTTTACGTCTGGCGCATCCAAATAAAAATTTCACGTGTTTTCTCATTCTAAGCACTTGCTTATGACTTGTAGAACCAGAGATAAAAAAATTCCGATTTTTTTTTTTTTTTTTCCATTCGTTCAGTGATTAAATTGTTGAGCGCCACCGAAAAACCCAGGCGAAAAACGCAGAAGGAAAAAACGTATCGGCTCTTTGTCTGTCGGCGGTGTTAGTAGGAATTGCCTTCTGTTTTGTTTTTTGTTGTGCAGAACAATAGATAGATAACACAGTCATGTGAGTGAATAGCAAAAGGAAACACGCGCATCAAATGCGCGCAAATGCGCGTGTCCGCACGCGTTTTTCAACACGCGTTTACGCAAAAATTGTGCGTGCATTTTGCGTGTGCATTGGCCGCTTATCTCTGACCTGTACTGTAAATGTTAAAGTTTGAGGTCAACTTTACATTCGTTTCCCCTCAACAGTAAAATGCCATTGCTATCAAAACTATATATTGAATAATTGAAGGCAGTTTTTTGCATCATGGTTGAATTGTCCTGCAAAATGAAATAAGAAAAGATTAAAAGAATCTTAGATACTTCTTTTCCTTGTTAGTCTTGTCTTCAAAGGAATCAATGACAGCATTGATCAATATGGAAAACTCAACATTTAATATTAATTATTGCATTGTCTGTATATTGAATCACTTCAACATGTATAGTAATAAAATAAATTCTGAGAGTTAGTCTCCCTAAGATGTCACCAGATATAATCTCATTTACGTGTATACGTTGCATACCACAAACGGAACATAACGTACCTATCATCTCCCGTCAATGACTAATAATCTGTGGTAACCCAGTCTCCCACTGCTCTTGCGTGTCAATTTGAAAAATTTTTCCTTTTGGCCATTCCGGTAATTTTCGCTGAAAGTCTTTTGAAGACAGCTGAATTTTGAACTTGACGATGTTCAGCATTGCACATTTCTCCTTAATACCAAATCCCTTCTGCAAGCAGATTAACACTAAAGTGAAATCTTTATCTGTAGCCACCCTCATGCCGAGTTCAAAACACCACCTCTCCGTGTTGGTCAATGCATATGTAGACTGAGTTTCAGTTTCGACAGTTTCCGTTGCCATTTTTACGTGAGCTTAAATGTCTTTAAATACATGTAGACAGCATTTCTGGAAGTGAATGATATTAAAAATGGCGGTGGAAAACAACCATGGAATTCTCCCAGGTAACCAAGCGTTCCAAACTGGTCACCAGTTCCTCTGCGAAGAACAAAATATTTGATTTGTCCCCAGGCCAGGGCCCGAAAAATGAGAGAAATTGTCATACTTTGCCAATATTTTCTCGTCCGAAAGGCCTTTTTCCCATGGTCAGGAAATCAATGTTCCCTTGTTCAACAGTTTCCTTGTTCCCTAAAAGTAAATGGTCATGTTCCCTTCACAGTGGGGCTAGACCCACCCGTTGTGCGATCATAAATTTCACGGTTTTTTCAAACAATATGGCGGCATTCCGGGCGTAATGTCTCATGGGAGACCATTTCTCGGTCAATATCGTCCACAGAGGGTTTTTTTAGAGACCAATTGTGAAACCTGGGTAGGAATTATAACTTGTTTGGCACCATCTTCGATTTCTGTAGTTATAAGCTTTTCATTGATGTGTTTGTAGCTGATGTTTATGTATTTTTGAAACCACAATGGAGGAGGAAACCCACAAGAGAGTGAGCGACCCAATTTAACGGGAAGCATCAAGGTTAGTAAATTATAGGTTTAATTTTTTGGCTATTTTTGACCAAATTTTAAAATTCTAAAATCATACAACGAAAGCTTGTTTACCGTTTGTTTGGTTTGTGAACAAAAATTCTGTCTTTGCTTATCGTTGTCAAATTTCAATCAATTCTTTTATTTTGCTCTCTAACAGTCCTATGCGCCGAGGAAAGAAGAGAGGGAAACGATTTGATTTAGGGCAGTATCAAAAACAGTTAAAGAAAATGAAGGAGGACAAACTTCAGGCACTGGTGAAAAAAAAAAGTTGACAAGCAAAATGAAGTTGTAGAACTTAGAAAAGAAACAGAGAAACTTAGTAATAAGACAGCATATAGAAAGAGGAAGGTAGGGAGGTGATGCTGCTTCTTTTAATTTATGACTCATTGAAAGAGAATCTTAACAACAAGACAGCATATAGAAAGAGGAAGGAAGAAAGGTGATGAGGAAGCTTACAATTGTAATATATATGACCTATATAAATGGTCATATCAACAACATTTCATAGCAATTTGGAGTTTTTAAATAAATTATATCAACTGAACTTGTTCAAATGTGGGTAGAGATCTGGTAAAAAACTGGCTTTCAGTTCTATCTGTTACCCTAAATTAGCACAATATGAATAAATATTTACTTTATGACCAGAATATTAACATGAATCAATCAAAGCCTGACCTTTTTGTCGACAGATTGAGTTATGAGAATCCCAGGGGGGGAACACAACAAATTGTTTTTCCTAAACATTAAATACTCAATGCTTCTGAATTGCCGTAGAATTGAACTTTCTTGAGACAAGTTTCAACTCTCTGTTGTAAAAAGGTTGGGTATGCCCGTGCACAATATCAATAACCTTTTCACTGTATGATTTTCTCACTTTTCTCCATCTATTTTTTACGAACGGGATGTGAGATTTCATTTAAAAACATAGACGTTTCTTACACTACATGTAACTACTATTTAATGCCAAGATCTCTGGACTCCATAATGTTTTGGCAAAACTACAACCAACAAGCAAGGTTTCAAGACTCCCTAATATCACAAGTGAAGTAAAAGATGACAATAGCGAACAGCTCAAGCTCTCAGAAGCCCAGAACAGGCGAAGGAAACGGACTACTTGTGCGAATTTGGAATCAGTTCATTGCCAAAGTACCCAGGCAAAAAATGACAAGAAACAGGGAAAGGCTGTTCTGGATGGTATGTGGGTTACACTGGTCACAAAATCAAGCAAGGAAGATCTCAGCAAGTATTTTGAAAAATGTACTACCTACGGTTATTAAGAAAAAAGTTTTAGTATCTGAGAAATCTGTGAGCAATAAAATCAGGAGTGTGAGAGTATTATATGAAGGGGTGTTAATGAGCAAAAAGAAGTACAATGCCATAGGCAAGTGCCCAATTGAAATATTTCAAGGCTGTTATGCACCAAACATCTTACCTTACAAAGGTCTTTCACAGTTTATTAAAACTATTGACATTGGTGATGTAAGGGATTTAAGAGAGTTTTTTGAGGAAGCAGGCATAAATTCTGTTTCAGGGGTGTATAGAAGTTTAGAACCACTACTTCTACAGTTGGCATCTCTTTATGTTAAGATCAATGCTACCCTACCTTGCTTACCCCCACTAGGCAAAATACAGGAGGCAAAGCCTGGAAGGCCAAGCCAAAGCAGTTGAAGGGAAATATTTCATCCCAAAAAAGTGTGGTGAGGCTGATTACTGCTACTGTGGTCTTCGCAAAAAGCATGTAACAGACAGTGAATGTTCTATTTGTGGCAGTGACTTGATGAAGTGGATAAATGAGAGTGTTTCTGCAGGGAAAGTTATACCTGCATTAAAGTGCTATTTGAACACTTGTTAAATTTTTAAATAATTTAAGCCTTTCTTAATAAGGGAATAATTATGTTATGGTTATTGTTTAATAACCATAAATCAACCCTTAAATATTCATGGTTGACAACGGTACACTTTACACAAATTTTATATGTTATAATATAGACTTGTCGTCACCGCTTTCCTTGCTGAGAAACGTTTGGTTTCATGTCGTCCTGTTTTTCTGCAGAAGGGGCCTTGAACGGCAAAGAAGCTTGACAACAAACAGCTTCAAATTTGAAACCGATGCGGGTGGAAGAAATTATGCAACCATAAGTCACAATGAATTATCAAAGAATCATCCCAGAGGACTTAAGGACGTTGAAAGCACGGAAAAAGAAGCCAGAAGACCAAGGTAACGGCAACAAGGCCCTCAAATTGTATCTCCAGAAGGTCAATCCAAAGTGTAAGGTAAAGTCTCTGTTACGAGCCTTGGAAGGCCCATCAGGCCGGCGCTTATCTCAGGTTTCCGTAGCATGAAACGACTAGGAGTATTTACACTCCCCCCTGGATGGGATGCTAGTCCATCGCAGGGTTACCCCCAGCATTATGCTGGTACCCACTGATACACCTGGGTGGAGAGAGGCACCGTGAGAGTAAAGTGTCTTGCCCAAGAACACAAGACAATGTCCCTGGCCAGGCCCCGAACCCAGACCACTCGATCTGGAGTTGTGCGCACTAACCAGGAGGACACCATCCCTCCCAATCCAAAGTGTACTGCGTTTTTTCAATATCCCAAGAAAAATAGCATGGCTCTAGGTGCTGTTTGGTACGATGCACGACCGCTTGGAATAAACAGCCTCGCTAAAATGATGAAGACCATCAGCGAAGAAGGACCTTCATCCAAAATCTACACAAACCATTGTGTAAGAGCCACTGCAATCACACTCTGATCCAACGCCGGGATTTCAAACTGCCACATAATGGCCATTTCTGGACACAGCAGTGAGCAGTCTCTGGTAAGCTACAATTTGCGGCCTTCGACCTCACAGCTCCATAAGTGCAGCCAAGTCTTGTCGAGATCCTTCAGTTCTCCTTCTGCCAAAAATCACAGCCAGCCATCAGAAACTTCTCGGCAATCCACGTCGTTCCAGGCCAAACAAGTGGCAACGAAATCGCTCTTCAGCGAATGCACTATTCAAAATGTGAAAATTGTTTTCAATGGTTCATCCTCTGAATCGATGCTAAAATTAGAAATCACAGACGTACTATAGCTCATGATGTGACAGATCGTACTCAACCGGGGCCACCCAACGTTGATCAGCCAATCACAATTCACATTGACAACAAAGGAGTCTGGCTTTGGTAGTTTGTAAGCCAATAAAAAACGAGAACATTTCTTTAAATTTCAAAGTGTCGGTTTTTTCAGTGGCCCCTGTTGAGTTCGTTGCACTGTAGTAATAATAGCCTTGAATGATAAATTTTGATGAAGTTAATTTAACAAAAGAACTTCAGGGTAACTCAGATAAATAAATTATCTTTGAGGGTTTTAGCATCTTACCACATTGGTCTTATTTCATGAATTTCATTCATGCTCACTTTAATGCTTGTAAATTCCCAATACGAAAAAGTTTTAAATGGGCTAAGTGCATGCTTGCAAGTAATAAATGCAGTCAGTTTTTACAAGCAAGTCAATGTAGCGCAACAGTGCAAAATTCACATGTATATATTTACAAATACACATTTCATTTCAGAGGAACAGTCCACTGCTAACAGGACTACATCGGAGTTGTCAGCCTCACCAACCCTGAAGAAGCTGATTCAGTTTATATTTGGTGATCCTGTTCTCCCCAGAAATGCCAAGATTGGTTGTCGATCTTTCAGTTTCCCAGATGCAGAGTCATGTTTTGGAATTGTTCACTTGCCTCTTCTGCATGAAGATTATGCTTCATTTAGGGCATCAATGAATACATGCATTTGTCTTGTCACATTTGTATGACATTCATATCATACTTGTCTTATAGTTATTGATACTCGTGTTATTTTGTTTAGCTTTACGGATTGAATATTCACGTCAGGTTGCATTAGATGAAAAATTTTGTCTTTCTCAACTGAAGGTGCTATGTTAGGTGATCGATTATCAATATAATCATTGTTGTTTAAGTAGTTTTATTTGATGTATATCCGCTTCAGTAATGGATAGAATTTCTTGTTCACTTTTCACCTTGGGCCCAGTTGTTGAAATTAAACATGTTTTGTTTAACTATTGCTGCAAGACTATTCCCTTATTTAATTGTGTCCAACATTTTAAACTGAAGAAAATGTCCAACCATAACTTGAAATGATCAACAAAATGCCTTAAAAATATGTTAATTATATGTTAACACCTTGGTTCACTTTTGATTCTAAATTAGTTGTCTAGCATATTGAACAACCAGACCCCAATCATCAAAGTTTAATGACA
Source organism: Montipora capricornis (assembly GCF_036669925.1). Classification (NCBI taxonomy): domain Eukaryota; kingdom Metazoa; phylum Cnidaria; class Anthozoa; order Scleractinia; family Acroporidae; genus Montipora; species Montipora capricornis. The sequence continues at coordinate 50,052,655 of NC_090889.1, forward strand.
TCTAACCATTAACATCTTGATTGAAACTGAAAATGTTTAAAGTGGATCCACAAAAATGAAAGCAGGTGAACATTAGTTTACACTTGTTATGAAAAATGGAAGCCTAAAAGGGAAGTAACTAAAGGTGAAGTAAATGCACTCCTTGTAAGGCAGCCATATGACTCACGCTAACTAACCCTTTCAGCAATTTAGGGAGCATTAGCTCTAACCAGTCTGAAGAATTTGTAGTATCAACTGATAAGTCAAGATGCCATCAATGTCTTGGATTCCATCTAAATTAGACAAAATGGCCTGGATTTCTTGCAAGGATCTCTCACTTGGTTGAAAGGCATTTTCCGGAATATGAACATTGTTATTTGTTTGCAAACGTGGTACTGGGCCTTCTTCATCGATACCATAATTATTGTGCAACTGAGCAAAATCATCACCTTCCAAAACATCTTGTACAGCTAAATAGTCATCATTTCTCATTCTTACCATACTCTCAATCCAAAGTTGCCGTGGACTGTAATTGCATTCAGATGTTACAGGATGATTGTTCCAGGAGGAAGTTAACTGTTGTGATGCACTTGGAAGGTAAACCAGGTGCAAACAGCAAAGATGGATTTCATTTAAGGGATTAAACAAGCCATTGGCTTCTAGAAATGAGAATATATTTACAAAGCGACTGCATACAATTCGATTATCTTAACGCCACAACCTTTCAATACGCTGGTTATGAACTGGGGTACCAGTTATAATGCTCCCTCTGTTCAAATCATGCCTCTCAAGCATAACTCTTGCCACTTCAATATTTTCCATCTCCAAGTCTGTCCTAACACGAGATGGAAGGTTGTACTGCTGTACTGCCATGAGAAATGACTGAAGCACAGTTCCAGCCAAGTTGTTTGATAAAGCATGAGGAAAACTATCAAACGTGAGTAGCCATCTATGGCACCATGCATAACGATTCTGTCTCATCCAAGTGCCTGTAGAGAATAAGTGAAGATTAGTTGCCTCTATCACATATAATTTCTAAGATATTTTATGGAAAACATGAAAACCAAGTGTTACATAGACGAGAATGTAACATGCCAGGTAAATAGATGGCATCTTTCATTGTGTTTACATATTACAACATAATGTACATCTTCAAGGCCAGAATACCACCATTAAGATTCTTGATAGTTATGTACTAGTCAAATCGAAGCTTCAACATTCCCCTTCCCCCCCCCCCCCACCCGGGCATTTGACCCTTTTGCCTTCCATGGGGAATTAAAGTCATATGACGTGTCTTGGTGCAATCACGAGGCATGGAAAGTCATGGCGGAGGTTGACATGTCAATTTTGTCTTCATGCGGCGCGCCTACGCACAAGATACAATTTATATTAAAAGCTGAAATAATCACGGTTCAATCTACGATGTTTGACTAATTGTGTTCGTATTTCACAGTGTTTTCTCTGTTTTTATTACATTTGATGCGAATCATTTGCTGTTAATTTCAACTTTGGTTTGAGAACTGAAGGCGTTTCTGGCATCCTAATTTCATCCATGTGCGTGTGAAACTTGAGATACCACATGCAAACACTGCCGGAGTCCTCGATTACGTTTTTACTAGATAGAACGAAGCAATTTTGATCTCCTTATAATATTGTATATCACTTACAAATGTAAAATAAAATGACTTATTTCCCCGGGGTGGGAGCATTTGAACAGCTATTTGGCTCGGGGAGAGGAGAATTTGAACACCTATTCTCCAAACATTCAAATGCCGGGGGAGTTGCCCCCGGGGGGGGGGGGGATGTTGAAGCTTTAATTTGACTGTACATGACCAAATATGAATGAAGAACCTAACATTTGAAATCTAAGGTAAGACCCTACTAGGATTAACCAGCAGTCGTAGATGTTCTTACCATAAAGCATTTGGACAGGGCCCATGGTACCTTCTTCTTAGCACACGTCTTGCATTTCGTAAAGTTGTAGTAATTGGGTCAACTCTTACGATAGATTCAAGGGTTCACTCTCTCTGTATTCGAAACCCCGACCTCTCAAAGCTCCTTGCACCAAGTGACGGCCCGCCAGAGGTGTAACATGAAGTATTCCATTCCCAAGATTATCCGGTACATTATCAGGAATGTCATCAAAGTTATTGCTAACGGGCATTTGAAATTCTGTTCTTCTCAGTAATGGGAGAAACTCCCAGGATACGTGCCACATCTACCCTTAAATCCTTCTTCTCTAAGCATTCTAATTTGAGTCTCCGTTATAATGTACCTGGGTCTTCCCATACTTCCTCTACAGTCTACAGATGTAGAGAAACTTCGAGAAGAATTTTGCCCGTCAATCTCAAAGTCTGCTTGTGAGTTTTGTGGTGTCATGGAGTGTCGTGATGTCGCGTTACTCTGCCACATGCTCTCCATTCAATCGCAAATGCCACGGAAACATGAATCCCTTTGCTCAAAAATGTCGCGTGCAGTCACGAGGAAGGAAGCCTAGAGTCTCTTCATTTCCCGACACTGAAGAAGACCCGTACTACATAACTTCCCTCACTGAGAAGGACAAACCCCAAGCACGGGTGGCTGTGGCTCCAAATTTTAATGCCAGACCCTAAGTCCGAAGTCCAGTTTCAAACTGGATCTCAGTGTGACATTCTTCCCGCAGGAATATACAAGCAAATCACAGGGGCCACACACCTACGGCGCCTTAAACCCTGCAACAAAGAGATTGTCTCATACACAGGAGAACATTGCAGAATTGCTGGCAAAGGAAATATCCACGTTTGGTCTGGTGGAAAGTGTAACTCACTCGAATTCAACATTATTGATGGTGACTACCAGCCCATCCTGTCATTAAACACAAGCATTACTCTGGGATTTGTGAGTCTGCACAACTGCGATATACTGGCTTTAAAAGTTAAGACACACGAAGAGTTTGATGATGTATTTGAGGGATTAGGTGCACTGCCCGGAAATTACAAGATCATAGTTAACGAAACTGTACCACCCGTGGTTCACGCCCCGAGGCAAGTGCCAGTAGCCTTGCGACTTTGCATCAAAACCAAGCTAAACGAACTGGTTGATCGCAAAGTAATTGTGCCAGTCACTGAACCGACCGAGTGGGTATCGAGCATGCTGGCCATTGTGAAGCCCAACAAGGTCCGCATTTGCATTGATCCGAGGGACCTTTACTGTGCAATTCGTCGAGAACATTATCAGCTGTCCACCATCAAAGAAGTTGCCACCTGACTAGCAGGTGCCAAGAAGTTCACTCTCGGCGACGCAAAGGATGGTTTCCACCAAATTGTTTTAGACGATGCCTCAAGTTACCTGACAATATCAACTCGCCCTTTGGACGTTATTAGTGGACGCACATGCCATTTGGCATCTCCAGTGCTCCTGAAGTCTGGCAGAGACGTATGCATGAATTTGTAGAAGACCCAGAAGGTGTTCAAGTCATCGCGGATGATTTTCTAATAGCTGGGTTTGGTGAGTCCGACGAGGAGATCAACAGCAGCCTCGAAAGCATGAACGTGCTTTCTTGCAGAAATGTCGGGAGTGGAATCTGAAGCTCAACAAAGACAAGATGAAATGAGCACA
>NC_090889.1:50071230-50076230 GCF_036669925.1 Montipora capricornis
GTTCCAACCCCGTTGAAGTCCTGAATTTTTCAGGCTTCTTTACGCATTTGCAAAACTCGCATTCATAACTGCAAGGATCATATCTTCCCTTCATTTCATATCCGCAGTTCATATATATATCATTTCATTGTTATTAAATGAGTGACATTTCAAGATCATGTTTAGTAAAGGAATTTTCCAATTAAAGTTTATGTATTTATATTCTAAATCAAAATATGATGTAAACTTAACGAGTGCATTGATTGGTTTGGAGTTAATGGAATGATTGGAATATAACTTTGCTATGATTAAGTTCGTAGATGTTCCATTAACTATTACAATGTAGATACATGTTCAATATGCAATTACCTTGTGATTCTGCTGGAAAACTGTGAAGCTGAACTGGTCACTCAATTAGTGTATTCTCTGGGATCAAGTGTTTGTTCTTTCAGTAAACTGGGTTATATTAAGACATACTTTGCCTCAATGCTCAGGGAGTGAAATGTTTCAATTGATTTCTTTTTCACCTCTGAGGTGCTTCATTTTGTAGTATAATACAGTACTGGTTTTGTTTTCATTACAGCCTCATCTCATTTCATTGACATTGATAAACTTGAACTTTCATCAAAAGTAAGGCAGTTCAGGAGAGTTAATGAAAGTTTTTTGAACAGTTTGGAGGCAGAAATGGAGAGAAACCCAGCAGGAAACTATGGAGCCCTGTTTGTGGTAGCAAAAGGGTTATTAAGTAAGATTGAGTGTAAGGAAGAAGAAAAGAACAACCACAGCTATGAAGTCCTTGGTGGAACCCATCTCTCCTTCGCTACAAAAACGCTTCATGAAAAGTACCCAGAGAACCCACAGTTTGCAGGGAGAATGTCTAGAATTTATGTGGGACTTTCTGATGAACAAGCAGTTTATCCACAATCTGCGCCAAAATTGTTGACACATTTACCTTTTGAACCGCCTATTTCTTCACGGTGCTCTGTTTTTTCCCCCTTGCTTGTCCTTTCAGCCCCCCTCCCCCCAAAACAATATTGTTCGGCAATTGCTGTGATCTCGAGGTCCAAACAAGCAACATTGCATGGGGGAGCGGGGTCTCTTTCGTGGTTTATTGTGTGAAAAAGAGAGGAGTCTTATTTGGTGCACTAAAACTGCCATAGAAAGACGATGTGTCAACTAATTATGATGCCGATTGTAGGTGGCATGCATCAGCATTCATCCATGTTTCAGCTTGAAGTTACTTACAGGGAAGAGGTTTGTCAGAAAAGGTATTTTAGAAACATACCAATGGTGTTTGTCATCTTCCCCTAAAAAGAAACTGAGCTCATTGAGGCATGCACATGTCAACATCTGGGTTTGATTATTAACATTGGCCATGGCGATCACGATGAATGGTGAACTGTGTACCACTTATATTTGTTTACTTTCTTGTACATAAATTACACCTCAAGTGTTTCTAAAATAAGTGATGCTCTTTTTAACGGAATTGAGATGCAGTTCTGTGTTTTGTTTAGGTTTTTTTGCTGTGGAGATTTGGATCATTTATCAACTGAGGCCAACAATTCGTACAGCGTAGGAATTCCTCTAGTCGTTTTCAGATGTGATCGATGGAGCTTTGAAAGCCCAACCATTTTGATTTGTGAATCAACGAACATAAAAGTTTCAAATAAATATATTGATCATTCTATTTTAAGTACATACTCGAGGGGAGGGATAAGACTTTATTTTTGTGCAATTTAGAAATCTGAAAGGGTACTGCAGCAGCAATTGAGAGGCAATAAAAGAGGTGAAAGAAGAAGCCAATAAATTGAAAGCAATTTCTCAAGTTCGAGAACCCATTGTAAAAATTTTCAAGTTAAATAGGTGGCAGCAGGCTGAGACCAAATTTGATGCCAGTGTTCATCCTGAAAGGCTCTTACGATTTAAGGTATGTAGCCATCATTATGTAACATTCAATCCACCCTCGTAAGCTATAATGTGCAAATTACCCTAATCTTATCCCTACTCCTCTTGAAATTGTGCATATGCTCCTCCTGTCCCAAAAGATATTGCATGGCTAAGATGTAAAAATGGTAGATTTCCAAAGGAAAAAACCAAAAGCTCTGAATGTGACACCTCTTTGTCACTAATTTTTCTAGTCTCCATTGTATGATGTCAGAGACTAAGTACAAAATCATGTGCGCATTTTCCTGTTAGTTACACTTACAATACAGTATACTGTATAAATCCAGTTTCAGAGGTGAATTGCTGGTACTTTGCTTTGCAGCAACCAGTGATTCCTGTTTTTTCCCTTCTATTTGGAATAAAATGTTCTTGAAACATTTAAAACGAAAGATTAAGAGGGCAGACACAGACTATGCCAACACAGACAACTGCATTGTGGGGCCTGATGGTGTGACCAAGGGACATGTTGTCTTCATCAAACAGCATGAGGATGTGGACCAAAATTCTGCATTCCTTGAAAGTGGTGCTTCACTGTCAATTGCCCATGTTGGATACACAGATCTGGCCAGTACAGGTAGCCGAGGATACATACCTACAGGAATTAATTCTCCAACTGCATACTGATTGCTTAATTATACTAGTGAAGTCTCAGCACCAATGAATTGAAGTGTTAGGAGAAGTTTTTGTTTGGTATGAAATGTTAAATCTGCTGTCAGCAGCTCTTGAGTTCCTATGAATTTAGCCATGTATATAACTTAACATAACAGGAACAGGAGCAGGAGCAGGAACAGGGGCGGTACAATTGTGAGAGCACTCGCCTTCCAGCCCCGACGTCATATGTGGGTCGAGTTTGTTGTTGGTTCTCTCCTTGCTCCGAGAGATTTTTCTCTGGGTACTCTGGTTTTCCCCGCTCCTCAAAAACCAACACTGCCAAATTTCAATTCGATCCGGAATGTGCGGACACATGCTGAACGAGCTCCTGAGCACCCTTAAGATGTTCCGTCGGTAAACAAATTCCAAAAAACGAATTCCATTTCCATATAATGGTTGCTATATATATACAATGGTATGTAATTTGTAGCGGAGCTCGGCGCGCCAAGCACCATAGCTAAGAAAATATGGTAACCCATCGATGTGAGAAAATTTGGTTTTATAGCCATGACGTCATGAATTATTTTTAATTTGTTTAGGGCTGCTTTTTGCTCTGAATTGCAGTTTTTGGTATGTCTTAAGATTTTTAATTTCGAATCTACTAAGGTTTCAAGATGCCTGGACGGCCTATGTCAGAAGAACAGAAATGAAAGAAGAGAGAAAGAGAACGAGAACGACAAAACAGTACGCCAGTAATAGCTTAAAGTTGGTGGACGAAGTCACTCCACAAATTCTTTTCTTGGACACTAAGCTGTTTGTTATTTCTACGGATGAGTTATTTAAAGTGGATGCATATTTCAAAAACGTGGTTTAGTCGTTTTTTCCTTTGTTCAGGAATGAAACTCGAATTTTTATTGTCAACTGGAATTAAATAACAATCATCTGTACTGTCACATATCCAGTGCAGCGAACACGGGATGTTTTGCACTGGAGATCGGGAAGTGTCAACCACAGTATAGAATTCAACAGCACAAATTGACTCAACAGCGTTTAATTTGAACACCAACTCGTCTGAATTATTATACACATGCGGTGAAAACTAAAAGGGGAAATTACAATGTACGAGATCAAAAGAGGGGCCAAGACTAATCACAAAAGAAGCAAAATTGAAAGCAAAACGAAAACTAAATACAATAAGGTGAAACTTACGTCTGATCCTGTCTAAAGGGCTAGAGAAACTCCAACGTTATGTAACTCCGAAAAAGATAAAACTGCTCTGAAAACTCCAATGTTGCTCCGTAGATCTCCTTACTCCAACTCCACAAAAGCTTAAGGGGCGTTCTCTGATAAAGGTACAATTCACGTGTAAAACCAGTTAAAAAAACGGGAATGGCTAGTTACACAATTGATTAAACTGGGAACAATAATACATGAAGATAGCGGCGTAAAACTCGATAAATGAAACAGAAGAGAAACGTGTCTTATCTAAGTCAGAACAAACCAACCTTAATTACGTAACCAAGTTCTCTTCGATTTAATGTTCATTATTCATCACACTCCTCGCCCAAGGATTCTTCTCCTTGCTACTCATATTGTCATGGCGTTTACTGCTGGTCTGGATCAGCTGTGTCGGTCAGGAGTAGAACCAGCTCCTTAATTGGTCTAAGGTAGGTTTTCCTTTTTCCGGCTCTGACAACGTTTACTTTGACTTTCCTCACTCTGCTGTCATTCCTCCTCTGGACTTCCAAGACTCGTCCCAGTGGCCAATCATTACGGTGTTTTGATTTGTTTTGCACAAGAATGATATCTCCTACGCACAGGTCTTGCCGCATCTCCATCCACTTTTCTCGCAGCTGTAGGCTCTGCAAGTACTCTCTCCTCCACCTGGTCTGGCGCGTGTAGATATCTGTCCGCATAAACTGACCTGGAGGGGGTCCGGGTCGGCGTGTCTTCATAGTGAGTAAAATCGCAGGCTGCGGGTCACCTGTGTTGGACGGCAGTGCCACTATTGGCCTGGCGTTCACAATGGCTACAACTTCACCAGCAATTTGTGTGTAAGCTGACTCTGACCTAACTCAGTGAACATAGCGTCCAATACACGGCAAAATTGTATTTATCTGCCTCTCCTACACATCGCCAAAAAGTGATGCATAGGGAGGGTTAAACTCCCACTTGCAACCGCACTCTGTTACGAACTTCTCCACTTTCTTCTTATCTAACTCGGATGCTGCTGCGTGAAGCTTCGTCTTAGCTCTGACGAAATTTGTACCCTGGTCACATTTGAGGAGTTAGCATAGCCTTGTAGTGCGAAGAACCTCCTCAATGCACAGATAAAGGCACTGGAGTCCATACCTTCTAAGATTTCGATGTGGCTGGCTCTGCTGCTCAGGCACGTGAACACCAGCCCCCAACGCTTGGTGTTTACTCCTCCTCTTCTAGCCTTGTGCGTTTGCACTGCCCAGGGGCGAAAGACATCAAATCCTACG
>NC_090889.1:50098730-50126230 GCF_036669925.1 Montipora capricornis
TCAGTTAAATTATCTGGCATCAGCCAGTAAAATGGTTGAGACAACAGAAAGTAAAGAGAATTTTTTTAAAAGATTACAACTATGGCCGTATTCAGCTGAAACAGTTAATGCTGCATGCACACAACATCCACTTTACCATTACATCTACTCCGACATCTACGTCCACCTCAGCATCTCTCTCATCCAGATGTACATCTACTCCACCATCTACATCTACTTCAGGGTCTGCATCTACTCAAACATCTGCCTTGACTGCACCCACAGCAATTACTTTGACTACTACCTCTTCCAGTGCAGCTGACGTCCAAAATTTCTTGACAAAAATATGTGGAACAGAAGGAGCAAAGCGTCCTCTGGATGGGGGAAGGGTAGAAGAAGAAGAGGTAGAAGTGGTAGATTTGTGCCTTTCAGCTTCAGAAAGGCTGATGCTGTATGCTTCCTGTAAACATCTTTTTACACCAGATGCTTGGTTATGTGTTGGTGTGAACATGAAGCATTCAGATGAGGCAACAAGCTTAGTGCTACCCATCTACACAACAGCGGATGAACAATTCTGGCTTTTTCACACCATTTCAAAGCCAACAAGAATTGTGAAGTCAGTGAATACCACCAAGATCAGAGGCCACTGGCTTGATCTCAGGCAAGACGGCTGTTATACTGTATTAAATAATGATCAAGTGCTCGGAAAGAACATTATCCGCACTGCTCATGGCCCGCTTTATTTTGAGTGCTTTATTAATTTGAATTCTGAGGAACCATTTAGTTTACCTGGAGCCATTCGTGCTGTTATTTTAGGTACACTTCAACAACAAGGATTGTGTACTGTATAAAAAGGGCTCCAATAATGAATTAATTCTTTTGGCGAGAGTAATTTAGCTGATTTTCTAATTAATGGGCAACTCAAATCCAAACTTTAATGATTATATGTTACTTATACATGCATATCTATATGTAGCAAAATTCTCTAGTGTAAAAATAATATTGTTGTTGGCTTTCCATACAGTTGCTAAAGTTAGTAGAAAGTTCCATCATCTACAGAGGTTATCAGTCACACGCACACCTCAAGGACATTTTTTGATATTTCCATAGTAAATTTTAGGTAGAAGTGAGTTGGGCAAAAGATAAAACATTTTTATCACTATTATTGCCAAAAAATTAAGTGAGGTTAAGAAAACAATCAAAAATTGATTCTAGTCAATGTCCCTGGAAAGTCCTCTTCAGAGAGTGTCAAATTTTGTGTTCAATGATCACAATGAATTACCTTTACTCAACACAGAATTCAGCTAAGCACTGATTTACATTGAAACTATGTAAAGATCAAGTATTATAGTAAGCACAACAAGTAAAGGGTATGCGAATTTACTCCCATTGTTCCTCCTAGAGTGCTTGTAAAATAATGAATAAGCTAAGAGGATACACTCCAATAATTCGTTACAACATTGTTTATGAAGTAACTGTCGATTGTCAAGACCAAGATTTTTACCTGATTGTAATTGTGTTGTTATTGAATGAACGGCGGCCCCAATTTTCAGGCGGGTATGGACTGTGTCTGGTGGATGCCACATACCGCTCGTGGCATATTGCGCAGTGGAAGAAGTCAAAACAGGCATGCGGCGCTCCGCAATCAAAGTTAACACATTTATCACAGTTCCAATCAATCAAGCACTTTTGCCTACAAAATACATAAAACGACTTTGGTAGGATAGGACAGGAGCATTTTCCTCTCTCTGTCGCGGCGCATGCAACACAGCTGTGGATCATTCCCTTCTCAGGGTATGGGTGGTATCTTTCCAACCAATAATAGCTGGTCAAATACTTGCGATAGCGGAAGATGCATTGAAGCATTGAAAGGTGCATTTCCCCCAACACAACTCTGCAAAGCCTAGATCGGCTAAATTGGGCAACAGTTTTTCCGCTCTTCACAGCTGTCGAGAAGAAGCGGACCCCATCTGGTGTTGTGTTATGGACTAGATAACGTAGAATTTCGTCTGAGTAGCCATTTTCAATATTACTGTCCAACTTGATTTCACCCTCTTCTTGTATATCATTAGCATATGCTTCGTCAATCTCTTCCTCCCTTTCCCCTTCATCCGCTTTTTTATTACAAACTTTTAAATTACACTCAGTTTTAATCACTACTGGATCGGAATCAGCAGGAAGCACTTCTGAAGGTGAATATTTTGCCCCAATTGTCTTTCTTTCTCAGCTTCCTTCCGTTTCTCCTCCTTCATAGTCACATTTTACTTTGTTTTTTATGGGTTCATTTTTTATTACCTTCATCCTCCAGACGCTCGGTTCTTTCACTTTGATATGCTTTTCGTACCGTTGAGTGGTACTCCTTAACCTTCATATTTGAGTGCTTGTTTCTCAAATGGTGGGACAGGTGCAATACATCTTTGCCACAATGGGGTAACAGACAAGTCACGTACGATTTGTTTGAATGAGATAGATTAAAGGACAAGCGATCATTCATTGCCCTTGCAATCCCTTTATGGTATCTGGACAGGTGGTTATCTAGTCGTTTTAGACTTTTCCCTATCTGTGGACATCCACGAATGCGGCACATGCCGCTCTTTCCCTGAAATGAACAACGCTGACATTAGCCCGACGTACACACAATGACAAAATATGCGCTAAAAGGTTTTCAAGGTTCAAACTAATCAGAGCTGGTTAGTTCAAATGACAACCAATCAGTCAATTCACAACTAACGGTAATTTTTGTTGAGAAAACGCATCTTTGCATAATTTTTATTGTCCTTTCCATAGAGATTCCAACCCTGTCAAATAAATAAGGGGAGGATTTAGAAGTGGCATAGCCGCGCCCAAGAGCGCCGCAGGCGCAGCGAGCCTCAAGGGGGATCCGTCGGCATGCTCCCCCAGGAAAAATTTTAATGCAGTCATTGGAAAATAGTGGAGTTTTAAACAGGCAGTGAAAGCTAAAGCCTATTGATCCCACGGACACACCTCTTTCACAGTAGCGACCAAATAATACATTCTCTTGCTTTAATGCTAATAAGCCTTTCTAGCCTCGCTACGACCAACAAATATCTGAAGATTGTTTGTTTCAAAATAAAGGCAGTTGGTCTAATTAACGTAAAGACAAAAGAATGTAAAAGTGGTCGCCATTCATAAAATTGTTTTAAAAACGCAAACTTTGCACGAACGTAAGATAAGCTCATCCAAAATTACCGTAGGCTCAGGGAAAAGTGGCTGAAGAACCACAGAAAAACGGCAAAGAATCATGCTAAAGAGACCAGTTACACAAAGGAAACATTATCTTTCTTTTGCTAGGAAGAGCTTCTAAAACCGACAGAATATTAAGGGAAACGGGAGGCCGGAAATTATGACCAAAAAGGGGAGATTTCCAGCCAAGACAGTTGGAATCTCTGTCGTTTGTATGGTAATTTATTTTTTAGGAATGGCTACCGCAAACACGTATAGCAGTTCAACTATCGAGCCACCTTAATATTTATCTTTATTGCTTTCCCATCGACCAATTTCATTACAGTGTATTAGGCTTGGCTCAGCATGACCCAGCTTCGATGGTTTTTTTTTATTTTTTTCGTTTCCTTTTTTTTTCAGAAGCGTACCCGAAACAAGACCGATTTTCATTATTTTAAAGCGATTCGTTCCAAATTAAACAACTCACCTTTGAGGGAAAATTTCCTCAGTTTCTTCTCATCGTCTCTTTTCCGTTGTTAAGGATCTGGTGTATCAAAAAAACGTTGAACTGAATTGAATTGGATTATATTCAAATTGAAAGCAATTGTGCATTCGCAGGACAAAGGGAAATCACTACCTGACACGGACAGTTTTGCCCATATGTTTGAGTGGACTTGAGTCAGAGCCATGCCTGTTGTTTTTTTTTTTTCCGGATATATAGGTCTGCACTCCGTGACAACGGTCAATGTGGTTGTGTTACATTTGGTTAGCCATGATGAAAGACATGAAGGTCATGTCAGTTTCCTTTTAAATGGAAGTTCCTTGCGTCTATTTCGAACTTTCCATTCCTTCACACTTTGGAACAAAGACTGAACTCGCTCGAAAGGTTGGAATGAGAGGCACATTACTTCAATATTATTGCATGCATGAGATTATGAATTCCGGGGGCTAAGGTCATTCCAACGCAACAACACATTTTATTATTTATATAACTATGTTCATGACTTGTTCTGAGATTGAGTCACTTAACAACAGAAATCAATTTGGAGATCTTCACTAGTTAACTAACGAACATGAAAAAATAACATACCTCTTTGACAAAGGACGAAAATAATCAATGCAAACAATATGATATGTTTCTCGCAGTGTTTTGCGCCAAAATTCAAGGCTTTTCGATCAGCGGCGTGGTTGCATGGCAGAAAAGTTTGGCTTCTCGAGTTTCCCATATTTACCTTTCTTAAAACTCAGATATCAAAGATTTTCACTGGCTCGCCGGACACGGGCCATCACGGTCAAGGAAAGCGTCAGCAATAAAGCGAGCTGAAAACATTTTTGCACCCTGAGAAAAAAATGGCGGACAAAAACCGTTTTGGATCAGAATTGACGGAGGCAAAAATCGATGCTTTAGTCGACAATACATGAAAGAGTTGTTGATCCTGGAGTTTTTAATAAAAGAATCATTCTACTCGGTATTGCTGGATATAAAATTATTATAATCGACTCGGAGCTACTCGCCTCATTGGTTATCTATCACTACATATCCAGCGCGCCCTCTAGGGAGCTTTGGCAACGACGTCGGGAACGGCAACAAGAACGTCATCTCAAAACATAAATTCTCATTGTTGTAATCACTTCACGCCTATTCCAAGTTTTTTAATATGACAAAGGTGTGGCTTAATTTAGGAGAGAAATTTAAAATTTATCCTCAAGTGCTAATGTTTTCATAAAACCTTAAATTGAGCTATTTCACGTTGTTGTTTTGCTGACGACAGCAAAGAAATGAACAAAAGTTAAAAACGCACGTGAAGGGCGTGCAAAGCCATTGTTTTTGCCCACTAAATATGCAAATTTGTGACTTTGCTAAAGCTCTCCATTATTTAATATACCCCGCGGGGTTGATTTTGGAAGTTCTCAGTGATAAGCTGTACTCTCCGCACTAACACATCGCGCACAATGACCCTATTTTTGGAAATGTAAAAATAACGAAAAGAAAGGGGTCGATTTTGGCAGTTTGCCGTGTTAAGCTATACACTTCACAATAACACATCGAATAATGATCCCGATTTTCCAACATTTATCAAATAACGACAACGAAAAAAGGGTCAATTTCGGTAGTTTGCTGTGATAAGCTATACACACCATACTAACAGAGCGAATAATGACCCCGATTTTCCGATATTTAGAAATTAACGACAAAAAAGGGGTCGATTTGGGTAGTTTGCCGTGATAAGCTATACACCCCCACACTAACACATCGATTAATGACCCCAATTTTCCGATTTTTAGAAATTAACGACAAAAAAAGGGATTTCAGTAGTTTGCTGTGATAACCTATACACCCCATACTAACACATCGAATAATGACCCCGATTTTCCGATATTTAGATATTAACAACAAAAAAGGAGGGAAATTTTAGCACTTTGCCCTGATAAGCTATACACTACACACTAACACATCGAATAATCACCCGATTTTCCGATATTTAAAAAATAACGACAAAAAATGGGTCAATTTTGGTAGTTTGCCGTGATAAGCTATAGACCCCATACTAACACATAGAATAATGACCCCGATTTTCCGATATTTAGAAATTAAGGACAAAAAAAGGGGGCAATTTCGGTAGTTTGCCGTGATACGCTTACACTACATACAACACATCGAAACATCACCCTGATTTCCGATATTTAAAAAATAACGACAAAAAAAGGGTCAATTTCGGTAGTTTGCCGTGATAAGCTATTCACCCCATACTAACACATTGAATAATGACCCCAATTTTCCGATATTTAGAAATTATCGACAAAAAAGGGGTCAATTTCAGCACTTTGCCCTGATAAACTGTACACTATACACTAGCACATCGAATAATCACCCCAATTTTTCGATATTTAGAAAATAACGGCAAAAAAAGGGTCAATTTCGGTAGTTTGCAGTGATAAGCTATACACCCCATACTAACACATCGAATAATGACACCGATTTTCTGATATTTAGAAATTAAGGACAAAATAAGGGGTCAATTTCAGTAGTTTGCCGTGATAAGCTATACACCCCATACTAACACATCGAATAATGACCCCGATTTTCCGATATTTAGAAATTAACGACAAAAAAGGGGTCGATTTGGGTAGTTTGCAGTGATAAGCTATACACTCCGAATTCACGCATCACGGGTTACCTCGCCTTGAGACGTTTACATGGCCAACAGAGTCACCTTATCTGACAGACCGGGTATAATTAAAATGAGAGATTATAGGGAGAGGATGGTTACCTCATCTGCCTGGGGAAACGCGCTCTGACTTACATGACCTAAATATTAAATGACAATTGACGGAAGTGACCCACTGACTTGCAATTGTATCAGCTGACTTGGATGACCTGGATGACTCAGATTATGCAATTGATCTGGATTTCTGAGCTGACTCAGATTACGCAATTGATTTGGATGGTCCAGGCTAACTTAGATTATTCAATTGATCTGCATTTCTTAGCTGACTCAGCTTATGCGATTGAATTGGATGACTTGGGAGACTCAGATTGAGCAATTGATCTGGATGACCGAGCTGACTCAGTTGACGTAATTGATTTGGATGACCTGGCAGACGCAGATTGTGCAATTGATTTGGATGACCGAGCTGACTCAGATTAAGTAATTGATTTTGTCGACCTGGCAGCCTCAGATTATGCAACTGATCTTGATTTCCAATCTGTCTCAGACTATGCAATTAATCTGGATGGTCGAGCTGACTCAGATTATGTAATTGATTTTGCTGACCTGGCAGACTCAGATTATGCGACTGATCTGGATTTCCGATCTGTCTCAGCCTATGCAATTAACCTGGGTGACCTGGCAGACTCAGATTATGCAATTAATATGGATTTCTGAGCTAAAAAAGGTTCTGCAATGGATTTGTATGACCTAGTAGACTCTGATTACGCACTTGATTTGGATGACCTGTTAGACTCAGATTAAGTACTTGATTTGGAGGACCTGGCAGACTCAGATTATGCAATTGATCTGGATGACCGAGCAGACTCAGATTGTGTAATTGATTTGGATGACCTGGTAGACTCAGATTGTGTAATTGATCTGGACGACCGAGCTGACTCAGATTGTGTAATTGATGTGGGTGACTTAGCCAACTCAGATTATGAAACTACTGATTTGAATGACTGAGCTGACTTTGATGACTGAATATACTGGCGTGACCAAACTTACGGTGAAGCAACTGACACAGACAAGCAAGTTAACTGGTTGAACTTACGTTTATTGAGTTATTTTAGAAAACCGATTCAATTTATCCTATCTAGGCATGGTTAATATAGGCTTCTCACCATAGAAGGTTCGATTCAGTGGAGTCCAGGTAGATAATCTGATGTTTAGAATTACCTCTTTACTGTCCTTCCAGCTAGTAATTTGGTTGGACTGCGAACTTATAAACTAGCAATGGCCACAAAGGCACGGATGGACACAAAAATCATACAAGTCACGAAATGATGTATGAAATGAATCATATATGACCAGCTCGCAACATCAGTGGCTTCATAGCTCAGTTGGTTAGAGTGTCGCACCAGCATCGCGAAGGCATAGGTTGAAGCACTGTTGAAGTCATGAATTTTTCAGGCTTCTCTACGCAATTTTTATAACGTCGTTCCTAACTGCGAGGATCATAGCTTCACTTCAGTTTATACAGGTATAAACACTGCTGATGTAAACTGCTTTTCTGGAATGCTGTAAAACTTCAGCATTCCAAAGCTGGGTTTATAACTGTTGACTCCATCATCCAATTGAAATAACACAAGCTTGCTGTTCAGCGAACAGTAACTGAAACAATCATGCCATATAGACTCAGAAAAAAATGCTGTACTTGAAAACTGTCAACATTAGCGTTACTTATTGGTCGAAATCATCATCATTCCACCCTCTAAAATGTCTACTATGACATTCTAGGTCTTCAAAGAGACTAAAGTCATAAAGATCAGTTGGTGTTTCTACTTCAACTTCACTAAACAGTAGATAGGTTTCCCCAGGCTCTTCAAAATTAGGAAATGTAACTAAATCTTTACACATAGATGTCAATAACTGCAGATTCTTTTTGTACACATCAACTTTCTGTTGAAGGAGTGACATCAACCCCCTATTCACTTTTTCCTTATCTATGTAAGACGTAATGGCATTTATTTGCGCAGAAAGAAATGTGAAAAATCGAAGCATCTCTTCTTTCACAAGGGTCTTTTCCTCCTTACATATGTCTTGCAAAAACATTAAAGGGACTATGTCATCTCAGGCGCATGTGTGTAGCAATAAAAGGTGCTTTGAAAAAGTCGGGCCAACTTTTTCAAATTCCGTCGAAGACTCAGTCAGCCTGTTTCAATCGCTTTCTATCACGTCCATCTCTAGCCGAGAAGCGACATTTACATTCAAGGATCAATCTCTTGTAATGAAATAAGCTTTCTGTTTCGATATTTTTATTCGTTTTGGCTCCTGGATCACTATTTTCGTCATTTATAATGTCAAGTGCTGGCGGTCATCGGGCTGGTAGCGGACGAAAGAGGATATACGACAGCAGCGCGGCAAAAAGGAAAGTTTGGGATCGAGGACATAAAAGGATTTGGCTCGATGCTATTATTTATTTCTCCTGGGTCTCAGCGAAATTAAAATGTGGTTTCAATGCGGACTCAAAGTTTGCAAGCCATCTACTCTCTCTGGAACAAAGACGAAGGTAAGCCCGAGTTGGAATTGGTATGGTATTGTATGCAAATATAAGTATTTTTTTAATGATTGTTTTAATATCCTTTTATTCTAGGGAAAATAATTTTAAATTCTTCGCTAAAGCGGGACCACGCACGGACATTGATGATACTCCTCTTGGAAAGCGATGAAGGGTCGACCACAAGGATGTCCTTGAAGGTGTGTTTTCTTCCTTGTGTTCGCTGAAAAATTTCTCTACATTTACTCATTAGCATATGAATAGAGTGAAAATCTTCGTGAAAAACGCAATATACAAATAAGGGAAAGATTAAAATTTTGCTGTTAGTAAATATTGATCACGTCTTTCATATTTTACAAGGACCCATACTGACGTCGACGCCCGCTAAAGCTGCTCTAATATCAAAGAAACCTCTGCCGGCAAATGTATCTCCGTTGCGAGTCACTGGAACACCTAATGAGTAAGTTTTGTAAAATATTTACATACAAGTGAAAGCAAGAATTAATTCTGTTCTTTCGAAATAAAATAGAGGGAAATCAACTGCGCTTGACATGATCTAGCATGCACGCTTTTCTATCATTTCATAATCGAGATTCCATTGCAGAGACACAATGATATAGTTGTATTTCGTACTCAGAATTCATTGGGAATAGTCAAATACTTCTACTCGGTAAAATCATTATTATTTTTGGATTGACCATGTTGTTGTTCTTAGATTAATCAAATGGGTTAATTCCGCATCTAAATTCTTATATTCTGTAACTAGCCTGCTTCTCAGACAGCTCGAGGGCACACTCTTTTCCCTTTCCCATGGAGAGAGAGGGAATGCAAATGAACTGTATGGTCTTGGATTCAGGTTATACAATAATAAATGTCACCACCACATTAGTCTATATGTAACCTTTGCCTTATTAGTGGATTTGTACTTAGTTTCGTGGTTGACGAAGGTTGAGAATTATTTTTAAGCCTCTTATGCAATGCATGTTCATGCACAAACCTTTCAGTTTTTTTTTTACTTCAGGTCAATGCAAGTTGACATTACTGATCTAAGCGAAGCTGAGGATGTCAAGTTCATTGGAGATAGCTCATTCAAAATAATCGATGGTTCTGTGGTTGTATCAAGAAGCGACAGTATTTCAAGCTCATCAAGTGAAGAAAGTGAAGACGAGGTGGCATTTACTGCCAATGGGTGAGTAACTTCTTTTAAAGTAATTGATTTACCCCAATGTAAGCAATGTTTATGGTTTTGCTGATCAAATGATTAGACAGAAAATTTAGTTGTGCACATTGGCCATGATAAACATTAATTTTGAATGTCAGCTCCTGGAAAAAGTGAAAAATAATTATTGACAGTATTTCATAGATTGAGTTCCTTTCCATTTGCTCAGGTTATTAACTTGTAGTGGTCTTCTCTTCATACAGTGAACCACTGGGTGAAGCTCTTTCTTTCCTCAGTTACAACAAGGATTTGGATGATAGTGACGTTTACAGTAAAGAGGAGCAATCTTTATGGTGGGTATAATTTTCACATATAATTTGCCGAAGCATAAAATACCATCATGCTCTTTGTTTGTCCACCCAAAATTGAATAAGTATTGTCTTTTTTTTCCATTGGGACGGGAAACAGGAAACAATGCTGATTCAAAATTTGGGTGGGCAAACAAAGAGTATTATGGTATTTTCTGCTTCAGCCAATTTCAATTCTTTAATCCATTGAAAGCACTTTTTGTACACAATTTTTAAGGAATAGATTAACAGGTTGCTTCACAGGTTACTTCATTGCCAAAGTACAGTGGAACCTTGATTCTCCAGACTCCCTGCGTTTGGGGTAAAAGTTCGCCATAATAGAGAGTTTTGACAGTCGCAAATATGAAATTTAGCAAGTTTCAAATGCTGATGACTATGTTGTCTAAAATTTCCCTTGGCATAATAATATACGACTGTGAGCTTCTGCTTGAAATCTCCTTTCAGTAAAAATGATTCAATGCCTTGACCAAGTCTTTATCTTCAATTGTTGATATCTCTGAACAGATTGGACCCAGACAAAAAAGAGTAGATACATTTGTAACTGAGGTTTGACATGGTCATGAATTGAGCATTTATCTGCTTATCAAATAAGAAATTTTGCCTCTGTCCATCATTGCTCCACTGTGTACAAGGTTGTTAATATTTAAACCTTGGATAATATTTTATCACTACAGGGAAGAGAATCATGAGGAAGCATTTGAACAAGATAGAGGGTTGGATGAGCTGGCTGCTGGTATTCTGCATGAATCACTGGAACAGCACCCTGAACCATCATCACCTCAACAAGAGCCTGCAACCTCATCACCCGAACAGCAACTTAGCACGTCTCCTGAGCAAAACCCTGTGACATCACCTGGAAAACAGCCTGCAAGAGTGCAGGCAGACAAAACCAAGAGATCTGTTATGACCCAGACAGAAGAGATTAAAAAAGCTAAACCTTCTGTTCAAAGTATGTACCAGCATATGGGCCTCATCAAAAGTTTACCAGGAGACATGAGGAAGCTCATTACCAAGTGGAACTTGGACTCATTAAGGGGACAAAAGTTCTCTGCTCCTTAGACCTGTTAGTGCAACAGCTGGGAGGGAATTGTAGGCATACGGGATGTATTTTTGAGACTGTGGTTGACTATACCTTGTGTGGCACCAGTGCCATGATCCGCTGGAAGTGTCCTGCTGGTCATATTGGGAGGTTTTGCACATCAGGGGAGGTGAACAATGTGTTGTCAAACAACCTTCAAGCTGCTGCAGCAGTTTTGCTATCTGGCAACAACTTTGCCAAAGTAGAAAGGTTTGCCAAATTTCTAGGACTTTCATTTATTTCTTCATCAACGTTCTTTAGAGTACAAAAGTTATACTGTATTCCAGCAATTGATGAATGGTGGCAATGGATGAGAGGCGAGCTTTTGGTGGAATTTCAAAATAAAGAATTGGTTGTTAGTGGAGATGGTCAGTGTGATTCACCAGGGTTCTCAGCAAAAAATCTCTGTTACTACCTAATGGAGATTGTGACAGAATATATTCTGGAGGTGGAAGTCCTTGACAAGCGTCATGTTGGCATGAAGTCAAGCACTATGGAAACAAAAGCTTTGAAAAATGCATTGGAAAGGCTGAAAGGTGTGGCAAATGTTGTGGAAGTATGCACAGATGCCTCCTCCTCAATAAAGAAACTCTTGGGTAATGCTATCAAAAACCAAATGGGACACAAATATTGTTATTTGATTTTCTGAATTACGTTAAAATGATTAAAACAACAGTTTATTCCACACAGTCTAGTGATTGTACACATGAGTCTTGTTCTTATTGCTGTCCTTATCATTTATAACTTGCAGCTGAAGACTTTAAAGATATCTTTCACTCACTTGACATCTGGCACAAGGCAAAAAGTATCAGGAAATGCATTCAGAAGGTATTTCCTGAACTAGACAAATTTAGAAATTTTTTTTCATCTGTTCTCTTATTGATTATACATGTGACTTATTGCATCATCACATTTTGACAATAATTTGTTCTGAATGGCTATACTATTGAATTTGTCTGAGGAACTTTGTTTGACCGTTCCTAGTAGCCAGCAAAACTGAAGGTTTAATGAGAATAACAGTATGTTTATACCACAGGGTTCATAAGCTGCCTTTGTATACAGAGATCAACTGCCAATTATTGTTATTTGTCCTCAGAAATGGGATTTTGAGTTGTGATTGAAAAGTCACGTGCAAAAAGCAGTTGGTCACTTTTTCGTATCACTACTTGTTTACTAGGTTGCCAACAACAAGGGTAATGAGAAGATAGCCAAATGGTCAGACCATATCATCAACCACTTTTGGTACTGTTGTTCAACTGCATCAAATAGTGACAGTCTAGTGAATGCTACTTCCATTTTGAAGGTATCTTCTATTGGACAGGGAAATTACCAGCATTAGTTGCTTGTCCATTAAGATTTTTGAATGTGAATGTTTATGCTATGATTGGCAATATTTTGTTATCCCTCCAGAATAAATGGATAGGTCTTCTTCACCATGTGTGTAATGACCATGAGTGGACAGGAGGACAATGCGACCATGGAGAAATGACTGAAGATGGTGGGCACCCCCCTTGGTTTGACCGCCGTGACAAGGATTTTGTAACCCTCCAGAAAATTATCCTGGAACCTATTCTCCTTGAAAGTTTCAAGTATTATGTAAAATTCAGGTATGTCCAATTGGTAATAAAAATGCATAATTGGCAAAAATTCATTACTGTCTAATCCCTTTAGTGGGAGATAATTGCTTGGTGTTATGTGCGTGTATCACTATAAAAAAATTAATATTAAAAGCTCGCTTAGGGCTTATTCACACAATAGTAGAGTAGGAACACGTTTTAAAAAGTGCTAGTTTGCCAAGGTGTAAAAACTATTCATTTCAATATGAACACAACCATGCCTGTTGAAAATGTAATGAATTATCATTGTGTACATTTCTATAACAAAATCAAACACACCATGTTCAGAAATCTTGGTTCAGATATGGTTTTACCTTTTGCTTTCAGACACACAGGTTCCCTTGAATGCGCAAACAGCATGTCACTTGGGTACACTCTGAAGAGATGCTCATACAAGTAAATTGCTTTATTTCATTATGACCTTGAAAAAAGGTCTAATAAAATTTAATGAAGGGTTACTTGCAATTTTTTGCCAAACTGTACATTGTTTTCTGTCTGTTTTGTTCTTTGTAGTTACCAAGTGTACAAAGGGAGAAGGCAACTTGCAGCTGTGGATTGGAATTACCACATCAACCGACCAATATCCCTTAAAGACAGTGGTGAAGCACAGCACACACGAAAATATAATCAGCGAACTAAAGAATGGAACACCAGAGTAGTGAAAGTCTCCAAAGACTTTGCTTATATTCCCATCCTAATGGCCAAGATATTTAAACAAAGAATTGATGACCGCAACCCAGTAGATCGACATGTTTCATTGTCTGAGGATGATCCTGCGAGAATTGCACCAACTATTGCCCAAGTGCCACCTGTGTCCTCAAAGGAATTGTTTATCAAACACAAATCTAGGTTTACAAAATAAAACTGATTTATCTTCAGCTAAACTGAAAACAACCAAGAAGTAATGAACTGACCTCTTTAGCTTGTATGTTTTATCTTCCCATTCCAGACAACGTGGTGTTACTCTATGGAGCAGTTTGTTGCAAATGTTGTCTTATGCATTTGTAAATTGTACACATAACTTATGAAAACACAAAAGGAAAATTCCCTTGGGAACATCACATGGTCTGAAATGGGGAAACAAAACATGCAAGCTAAAAAGGTCTATTTTCTTTCAACAAAGGTGTCATTTATACCGGTGTCAATATTCATGACAGTACAATGCTTGCAAATGTATACTTGAAGAAAAACCCAATTTCTACTACGATTATCATTTGTGTGTGACGCGATCGAGGTCTGCAGACAGTTTTATCAACCAAGTTACCATGTTGTCAAGGGCAACTCGCTTGTTTTCAGTGATAACATTTAGGCCCTTGACGAGCTTGTTGAATAATATATTTGTAGGCTTTATTGCTCATGACACCAAAGCCCATCATGAATGCAAGCAAGTTGCCTTGACAACATGATGACTGTGAGCTTTGAAACTCTGTTCCTTTCTCGCTCAACTGAGAACAATAGAAAAGGACTTATTTTAAGATTCTCTTGTTTTAAAATTTAGTCTGTGTTGCCCCCTTGTATCACTGAAAATGTTTTTTTTTAAAATTTTTTTATTTCAAAGCAAGGTAAAAATAGTGCTTAGAATAGAGGATAAGAAAATATGGAATAAGTTGCTAAAGTGGCAGACCAGGCACTCAAGACAAGAAAGGTTTCCCTTTTTTCAACAAGAAATTGACAAAATATTAAAAATTCTGTTGTCAGCAGAACAACTTCAACCAAGAATAAAAGAATGACAAATTCGCAAAACATTATTCTGGTCTGAAACTCATGTATATACCAGTTGGGGAAGGATAATGTCTTCTCACACCCAACACCACACAAGCAGGGGCAACCTTTCGATTACCTTTTCCAAGGTAACCATACTTTTCCAAGATGAACTGACGGTAAGCAGCCTTGCGGAAAGAAGATGTACTGTTATCTTCACGATCATTTCTAATATCTGCTCTATTTCTAATGCACAGTTCAAGTACTTCGGGATCCAGACATGATTTCTGGAAACGCCTTGCATAGATAATTATGCAGGTTTGGCTCCAAAATTGCTGGCAATTAAGCTTTGTGTTAATTTAGGATAATATGAAACCACAGTCTTGTTAACAGCTACAATGTATGTTAAGTACGTTACAATATTTTGATAAATTTATTAGTAATTCAGTTTCTACAGTATTTTCTTCTTTTCCAAAGACACAAAACCTAATTTTGTACCATCCAACAATTAAGAATTTACATGTATTTTTTAAACTGTAAAATGTACTCAAAACAAGTCTCAGTTTCTACCTTCACCAGTTGGCTCCCTTTTAACTCTGCATGTTACTAGCATTTTGTGGTCTGGTTTTATTTTGGATGGAAAATACTAGTTCTGTGGACCACACTGGCAAAGCAACCATTCTTATTAGCTGAGCCGTGCACGGAATCTAATACCCGTAAAGACTCGCAGATAAGCCGCACCCCGAGTTTAGCAACTCAAATTTTGGAAAAAAAGTTTTTCATGAAAAAAACTCGAAAGAAATCCAAAGTCGAGACCATGAAGTGTTCTGCTCTCTTCATCCATGGCAAACTCACCAACAATGGATCGAAAAATACTTTAAAGTCTTACCCGTAATTTTAGCTCTTTAGTAGAATAAACATGTCCACCACTTATATGATTGATATTATTCTGGTATTTGTTCACAGGTATTTCTCCATTCAAGGCAGTTTTTCCATAGAATTTTGCGCGTAAATTTGTTGTTTTCTTGCATGCACTGTGCGAAGCTGTGTAACCAGGCATAATATCGGACGATGGAAGAATGGACACCGAAATTCACAGCACCTTTCCTAAATGGTCTCCCAGATAAGCCGCACCTACGATTTTGATCGCAAATTTTTGGAAAAAAGGTGCGGCTTATCTGCGAGTCTTTACGGTAATAAATTACCTGGCAATGCAACAACAAGTTTGCTAATTTCTTCAACAAGTGTAGACATCAAAGTTGATGCCTTTTGAAGTTTTGCTTTCCTGGTTGGAACTGCAAGAATTATGATTTTATAAAATGAACAGTAGAAATGGGCATTACAAAAACAACTGCAAATGCCACACTAAACTTTAAAACTAACGAGAAAAAAAAATACCCATCACAAAGAGGGGAAGAATGTTTAGAAGGAATATGTTTATTCATACCACATCTGTAAAACAAGTGTTCACCATAATGCAATGAAGCATCAGTGAGGACGTTAACTCTTTTATCAACAGACATTTCTTTGGTTATGGTAGAGAATTGCCTCAGGTAAGACCAAAATCTTTCAACACCTTCACCATCTGTCAATCCAACATTGGGTGTTCGCCTTGGAATAAACTGGACCTGCAGTTAACAATAAAACTAATGTATCAAAAATAAACAAATATGTGGTGGCCACTGAGTATTATTCAAGTAAAATGTGTACATGTTTTATGGAATTATTATTACATGTATTTGTTTCCACTTTCACACATGGTAGTTATTTACACATGTACAAAAGAAATACAAGAAATACAACAGATACAACTTGACTACAAGACTCAAGCCTGATCAAAGTTAGAAGATATTTCTTAATCGTGTTAATCACAAAATAAAACTAAACAACAACATTAGTCATTTCCCAAAACATCTAAATTTGCAGTCACCTGACAAGAGGCTTTGTGTCCATAACAATGGAAGATTGGTATGGCAAGGCTCACATCAGATAACAACTCCTCTTGGCCACTATTCTAAAAAAAAAGGACTCAAGATATACATGAACCAACATGACACAAATGATATGCTTTAAAATGGTAGGGGAATACCTGCACACAGCAAACATTCAGACACACTAGACTGAGGTCCAATTTTCATGCACTCAGAATGGTGAAAATGGGAAGTGTCAGAGAAGAAGTGGATAAGGGTGAGGGGATGTAATGATGCATGACAAAAAAAATATTGGAATTTGGCATCTCTCCAGTACTTACCTTTAAGTGACTTGACAATATGCATGCAATGTCATACATAAGAATGACCTTCAGTGAATCTACTTTGACAGAGTCCCTCAATTTCTTAAGCTCGTAAACAGAGTACGATACCCTAGGAACATAAAATAATTGCCTAAAATAAATTTCAAACCCACTTCACGTCTGGCAAACGAGGATGTCAATAGTGCCACGAGATTCAAAGTTGCGGTCAGCGGAGAAGTGAAAAAATTGTCACGTGAGTTTTGAAAATACAAAATGGCGGCTAAGTATTTTACTGTGGAAGAGGCTCTTAAGCTTGTATTTGAAGACACAACTGATGATAATTTGGACGAAGACGGGGAATACGAAGAATCGGATGGCTTTGAAGAAGTAATGAAGCAGAAATTAGAGGAACTGGCTGAATTTGCTGCCGAAATACAACCAGAATTTAATGAACACACTTTCAAAATATCTACACTTCGATTCGGTTTGGCATGCTTTACCCTATGTTCAACACCTTATGGTAATGCAATGAAAAGGGTCCTTGAAACAACGATAAATTGTGGATCAATTCTCTGCAGTGAAAGCCGATTGTGGTTGGAAATGCTTTATCGGAAAATTGGTGGACGAGCGAAAATTAGAAATCCTTATTTTGGAGAGTGTAAGAGAGACATTCCTGTTGATGTGTTCATAGCTCTCCAGTCTGCTATCAAATCCAGTGGTTTGGATCAGTTCAAGGAACCAAATTGCTATATCGCAGGGAATGGAAAAGGCGCAGTGATCTCACTGACATCAAGAAAGAGTGTTGTTATGTTGTTTTCCATTCTTACTGGGTACAGGGAAGTAAGAGTGCAGAAATATTTTACTCATACTCTTAAGGGAAGTAGAAGTGGCAAGGCAAAGTTGATTGTAAACATGGAGAAGAACTTTGTACTGATCTATAAGTACAAGCAAGGAAAATTTACAATGGAATTTAATTATGGAGTCTGGAATGCCAGTGGATTCCCTCTACATACTTAAATAGGTACTGTAGTCTGATTAGGGTTCGTACCCTTTTTCACAAACAAATTTCCAGGACTTTTCTAGGAGTCAAATTGATTTTTCGAGGGCTCAAAAATTCACATTAACCGTTACACCCCCAAGATCTCAATATTTATTCACCTTACCGTCTTCCCTACACTTCACATTTTTTGCTGAGTTTAAAAGATTTCCAGAACTTTCCAGGACCAGTGGCCTTTTTCCAGGAATTTCCAGTCCTGGAAAATGCCATAATAAAATTCCAGGACTTTCCAGGTTTTCCAGGACCCGTACGAACCCTGTCTGATTACCATGTGATAGACAGTTATATTTTCATAACACAGCACTTTTTATTCCTTTGTTCAAAGTTACAAGTAAACAGGGAACCATAAACATTTAAATCTTGAACATGAGTTTGTGCTGAAAACTGTTTACAATAATTATTTGTATTCTGTGTTGTATAAATATAATAAATAAGAGAAACATCTTAATAATTCTATATAAATTTAAGGCCTGGTTTAAACGTCGCACTTTACATGCACCGAATTAAATACCAATTTTAGTTGACTCAAATAACACGTTCGGCTGATTTGATTTAAACGTCGCATTGTTTTGCCGAATAAAATAACTGAGCGCGAGCGACATGTTTTAAATTCCCATTCGAGCAAACATAAATTATTTATATAATTCCAATGGATTCGGGACTTGTAAAATGTGGCATTTAAAGTGCTACTACGATCAAATTCTGAATACCTTTCATTTTCGCTTGATTGGTAGTTAACGACTTGAAGTACATGATTTCCAAAGCATATCCTCTTATGACGAAGGAAAGTGGTATTTTTTTGCGCTCAAACATCATTAATTTCGACCCGCCATTGAACTGTTATGTTCCATTGGCCTGGTTACCAATGGACGATGGTTTCCCATGACAACATAGGCCGGGTCACCCAGATTTCGCGGGAAAGAGCGTGTGACGTCCTTTTCTCAAGTCGAAACCCACATGGCTAATTTCTCATACGATTTCGCCCACTTCGATCAGCTGCTGTTTTCGTTTTGCCGATTGTTCTTAGCACTTTCATTGGTCGGAAGTCGTTGTGTTGTCCAGGACTGTAGCAATGGATCTAATCGAGTGGCAGGAATCGCGCTACACGCAAGTCCGAACGACAAAAATACGAGAGATGCGTGGGCCCGGTTTGTTAGAACGAAGAGGAAGAATTTTCATCCGCTCCCGAAGACACGTTTTGTTATTTGCTCGGTCCACTTCGAAGAAAGCTGTTTTACTAGGGCTTTCGACCCAAGTCAGCGCAGGCAAATAAAACCTGGATCCCTGCCTACGATATGGAAAAAAGAAGAGCGAACAACAGACGTTGAATCTAAAAGAAGTCTCCGCATGATGGAGAAAAACCGGCAAAAGGTAGGCTTAAGATTACGACAAACACGCCAAAGGTGTGAAAATTCTCATTCTGTCTGTTCTTAATATTATTATGTAATAATCTATGGCGATTTCTCTCTACCGTGTCCAGCACTTGTACAAACTGTTTTCATTATCATTTAACGTCGCGTTTCAGATAACGAAACTTATTGAGCGAGCATGATTATGTGTTTGACCCCACAAGCTCTTGTCACTCCAAAGCATTTCCAAAGCATCACTTTTAGCCTGCTCGAAAGCTCATGGGATAAACTGTTCAAACTAACGCAAGGGAAAGCGCTTTCATACTCAGCTGCAAGTCTTCTTTACATAAGGTAGTCTTTGATGTTTAGGAAAGAGTTCTTTTCATTTCGATCGTTTTCTTGAGCAAATATATTTCTAAGCTATGTGAGCTGGCACCCAGCAAAAGTGTGTGTAATGTAAATGTTCTTACTAGGAGTGATATCCCTAACCGCAGAGACCCCAATTTATCTTTTACTCTCTAAGGTTTTAAACGATTTGTTGGAAGACAGCGAGGAAGGCAGCATCTCATCAGGCGCCCACAGCAGCAATGCAATGGACTCGGAACCAGTGAGTGAATATTAGTCTTGTTTTGTTTCTTACCACACATCCAACGAAGCAGTGAAAAGCAGTCAGCTTCGAAAAGTTTTATTGATAACCGAGTAAATCTGGATGGATGTTACCAATTTATATATCTACTGGTACCACTATACAAAATACAGCTGTCAGAGATTTAATTTGAAATGTCAAAATGTTTTAGGTTAATGAACCTGAGGGTCAAGTAGCTGCATCATTTGAGTACAGAAACTTGGCAGAGGAAGAAACACCAACTGCACTGCCAGAACATGCTGATTTTGCCATTGTAGCAAATCCATCTGCTGATCTGCCTTACACAGCAGAAGCAACATGCACACCAACAGCTCCACAGGAATATGCAGATTTTTTCACTGTAGTTAATCCATCTGGTGATCAGCCTTGTACAGCAGGACCAACATGCACACCAACACCTCCACAGGAATATGCAGATTCTGCCACTGTATTTAGTCCATCTGGACATCAGTCTTGCACAGCAGGACCATCTGACTTGGTCAATAAAGCAACACCAACTGCGAGGCAAGAACTGGCAGCTGCAGAAACATCTCCCGAACCTCCAAATGTGGAGAACAGCCTGCTGACATGTGAAGCTGTGTTGCCTTCAATTCAAACTGAGGTTATGGAGGTAGATGATCTTTCTGGGTGCCCCTCCCACAATTCAGTCAGTCCTGCATCTGATAAGGTAATTAATTTATTTTGAAACTAAAAGGGGCTTTAAATGTATTGCTATTGATGATTCTTGAAATTTTTACTGACAGATAACTATCATTGTGTATCATAAATTTAAGTTTTAAACTCTAGTATTAAAAACCCTGAATCCTGTTAATCAACCAACATTTGTCTATCCTAACATGATGTGTGAAACATTCTTTGTGTTGAAAGATACATGTATTCTATTGCAGCCCCCAAAAGCTACTCCCTGTTCAAGTTGTGCTTCTCTGCGAAAACAGAAGAAAAAACTCCAGAGACAACTTAGGGGCATGGAATCTAAACTTGCTAGTAACCAGTCCAAATGGACAGAGACATTACAGAGAATAACAAAAGAACCAGAGCTAGTTTCAACAGGTTAGTATTTTATTGCAACTTGTAACTTGTAATGATCATGATAATATCAAAGGAACTTAACCTACTTTCAACAGCTTAGTATTTTGTTGCAACTTGTAACTTTTAAAGATAATTTAAATTATAATTGTTAATGAAATACAGCACAGTCATGCCAATATACTAAGCAGGCACACAGAATCCACATAAAAAAGTTGAAAACCAGGCATCCTTTGAACATAAAACTAATCACTATTTTAAATCTTAATTTCAGAGTCCCAAACAGATGAAGTGCTGATACTGGATGAAGATGAAGTTGATGTGGATGGGGGCTAGAGTACAATGAAGCCATGAATGTTGAAGATGAACCAAAGGTGGAGTCACAGGAAGGTCAGGCAATAGACGATGAAGGAGATCCAAGCTGGACACCAGAAGAAGCTGAAAATGCATATGAGCAAGCAGGCGATGATGACTGTGATCAGAAGCCAAATCAAAAGTATAGTTGTTCAGTGAATGAATATGATGACTTACTTGATAAACTAGATTAGAGTGTGATTTGCATCTTTGGCAAGGTCTTTGTCTGAGGAAATAGTGAATGATGAGCCATTTCCTTGTCACTTCACTGTAATGATTTTCTATAATACATTATGTACAGTATTCCTTTCTCGGTTATTTATTCTAGCTGGAAGAATCACGGTGTGTGATTTTCTTTTGCACTCACAATTTGTTCTCCTTGTTTATCTTAATTTTTATTTTGCATTTTTTCAGGTTCAACTTTGAGGGTGAAAACTACCGAGAAGAACCAAAAGCAATAGTGTTCCTGTCAAAACTACTGATTCTGTTCCAATCCTGTAATTTGTGCTTTGCCAGCAATCCACTTCTTTCCGTATCACAGTCTGGAACAATGTTAACCATCAAATCGACCTGCAGCAAATGCAATGATGTGTTCACATGGACCAGCCAGCCACATATCCTTGGTAAATTCCCTGCAGGGAATTTGTTGTTAAGCTTTGCCATTTTGTGTTCTGGGGCTTCAATAAACAAGGTCTTACTTATGTTCCAGCACATGGGTATACTTGTTTATCATTATCCAACATACTACTACCATCAACGACATTTGCTAGTTCCTTCAATTGTAAAGTACTGGCGAGGCTACCAGGCTGAATTACTCAGGAAATTGGCAGGAGAGGAAGTGGTACTTGCTGGAGATGGCAGGCACGACAGTATGGGCCATTCGGCAAAATATGGCACATACACCATATTCTGTTGCACCATTGGCTACATTATCCATATTGTGCTAGTTCAGGTAATAGTTTTGCCATATTAAAAGGAGCCTCGCACACTTGACATACATACAATCATGTAGATAACAACCAAATCCCAGTGGTTTTATTACAAGGGGATGAATAACTGTGAACAGAGGGTACTCAAAAGTTATTTTCATCTGTGCATGATACATGTTCATACAAAATTTTTAAGAATGTCTTGTTTTGATACTTAGTATGACATTCCCTCATAATTCTCTTCCTCATAATTTAATATGCCAGCCCTTGTGTAGTCTTACTATTATTATGGTGACTGATTTCCTGTCATTCTATATTTAACTCATTGTCTTAACAAGGGTAGTTTGGAGTGGCATAGGGTACTCATTGATTTTGAAAGGCACTAAGGGCCCGATTACATGGCAAATTTCAGCCCGGTTAACCGGGTTGAAATTTTGTTGCGATTACATGATGAACTTCAGCCCGGGCTGAAATATTAGTCTTGGCACCAAATATGAAATTTCATGTGAAGAGTCTCGGGAGAATCAGGCAGCCATATTATTTCCTGCTTTTCAGCCTGTCTGAAATTTCTTTTCGATTACATGGAGTTTTTTTCAGCCCGGGGTTAATACTCAGCCCGGGCTGAAAATCCTAGCCTGGTTTGGTCAAACCGGGCTAGGATTTTCAGCCCGGGCAATTCAGGCTGAAAATCCTAGCCCGCTTCGACCAAATCGGGCTAGGATTTTCAGCCCTGGCTGAATTGCGCCCCGGGCTGAAAAAATCTCCATGTAATCGACAATTTGATTTTAAGAGGATTTGTTTTAGTAGCTGGGCTGAAATTCGCCATGTAATCGGGCCCTAAATGTAGTTAATCAAACTTCTACCCAAAAGTTATGCGAGTTGATGTTTGGGGGAGGGATGGGGACATCGGCTTCACTGCTTGCATAATAGCAGCTGTTCTATTGCTCTTCAGGCTAACCAAGCAGGAAGTAGTTCAGCCATGGAGTTCATAGGTCACCAAAAGGCATTTGCATTCCTACTTGGCACAGCTATGATAATTAAAGCATTCATCTCAGACAGGCACTTTCAAATTGCCAAGTGGATGAGGGTCGAGTGCCCCAAAAAATGCAAAGAACTGGGAAAGCCTCTGATAGACCATTTTTTTGACCTTTGGCATATAGGGAAAAGTAAGTTGCTGAATAAAAATGTTCATCTTAGCATTTTAATCATTACATCAAATACAGCACAACAATATGGATCAAACATAAAAAACATATTTTAACACAATAATTACTTGAAAACATTTACACATGATGATGATGATGATGATAATAATAAAAACTTAATTACTTACCATGTAAGTGTCATTAATTACCAGCAGTTATAAACCACTAATTGGGTCTCTCTAATTCTAATTAAAAATAAGTTACAAATGAAAATTGGATATAAATTCACTGACAGGAAGAGAGGAAGTTAAAGAATATGGGTATAAAATTATTTGCCTGCATGTTTGTCCAAAATTATGTGGTGCTACAATCCGTGCTTGTTTGGTTTGCTCAACCATATGCAAACTCAAAATTTGTATTACTGGTGATTATAATACAACTAGCCTTGCTTGTACAATTGACATCAGAAACAGTCTTTGGACAATAAGATCAGATTACTGTGAAAAGACATTGCCATATACTCTTTCTTATTACTACAGAGATACAAAAACTGCTAACTAAGCTGAGTAAAGAGAAAGGCATGGAAGCAATTGGTCGATGGAGGAAAGCCTGTGTCCGGCACTTTTATTGGTCAGTGACATCTACAAAAGCAAAGCTTCAGTCAGTCATCCTTGCAAAGTTTAAATCCTTTCAGTACCACATACTGAACCAACACACCAATATACCTGAGAGGCTGTTCAATAAGTGTGCTCATGGTGCGGTAACCACTCAACGCTTGTGGCTTACAAAAAGTAATTGATTGCTTTTTTTGTTTACAGAAATTAAGCACATACATGTTTATTTACCGGTTCATTTGGAATAGAAAGCCCATGGAATGCTGCATGTACCTGACTGGTCACTGATTGCTATTAGTCTGGAGTTGTTGGCATGTTTTCTTTTCTTTTTTTTGGCGAAAGACCAAAGAGTGTTGAAAGCATTACTATAAATAACATATGCTATGTCTGAGTGAAATGTACTTTATATATCAGGTTCGGAGGTATACAACAGACTATGTGAGACACTAAACAACTCCTTCCTACTGCGGGGCATAAAGCAGGCATCCCCAATTCAGCAAACAAGCTGCCTGGAAGGTTACCACTCTGTAGTAAACCAATTTGCCCCAAAGATGTTCGCCTTTTCTTATCTTGGGATACTAAGCAGGTAATTTTACACCAATTGAATTCAATAAAGATAACAAAATCAAAGGGGTTTCTGGGCATAAAATTAAGCTCTGAATCTGTGGTTCAGAAGTACTGGTCTGATGATATCCTAATATTGCCATTTACTATTATTAACAAGTCTAGTGGAGGCTGCATGGCCAAATGGTTTAGGGTGCTGGTGTTATAATCCAGAGGTGCTGGGTTCAAGGCCTCTACCCTGCGACTAGCAGGAATTGTTTCTCAGTAGTCCCAATTTTATATCCTCAGTCACATTTTGAGAAGAGCCAACTGGTTTGCCTCTTGCCAGGATTTTAACATGTTACATTTATTTGCCATGAAATATTTGTTTCCTTTCATTTCAGTGGCATGCCTGTAAACTTGCTAAACTTAGTGCTTGTATAGCTAAGTGCAAGACCACTAAAAATAACATTTGCATTTTTCTTTTTTACCACAAAAGTGATCAGTTTCCAAGTGCATCGTCAGTAGCTGCTTCATTTCTTTGAAGTTTATTTTGTCTCTATTAATACTATTTTCAGAACTATTCTTGCGGCTCTGCATTTCAACTGGAATTTAAACAGGGACAGATTAAAGGATGCCCAGGGAAATGCTAAACTACGTGTTACTTATCCTAAGTTCAAAGAGGGAGAAGGAACAGTGAGGGAAGCGCGCGTCAAACAGAATTATGGTATGATCTTTGCATGTGTGAAACAAAATGACTGAATGGCACCAACACAAAAGAAATATTTTTGCAGTTGTTTTCTTTAGCCTTAGTTTGCAATATCATTTGTCCAAAGAAAGCTCGTCAAACCACAATACACTGGATGTTTTTTTCCCAGATTGACCAAGAGATATTTTGTATTTAAGATATTCACAGCCTGAGTGTGATTGGATATTTACTCTTCAGGTTATGTTGCCAAAATATACGATATACTAGTCACCACATCAAGAGAGGACTTAGACTTATTGAAAGATGAACTGACAGCACAAGTGCCAGAGCCATTACACAGTTTGCTTAAAGATAAGGAAAGCAAGGTTGAGGCAAAGGAAAAATACCTATCTAGGAAGAAAAGGGAGACTGTTATATGCCCACCTGCATGTTCAGGTACAGTACATTCACAACACTGATTAGTTTTCAGCAAAATTTGTAGCAGGAAAAACTGAAACGAATGTTGTCACAGCAATCATATTGAATTTATAGTTTTTATTATACAGATTTGACAACTTATTTTAGTACACTATCAGCAACATATTAGAGCAAGTTCTATACATTTAGTAGTTATTGAATGAGGCGGAGTAAAATATGAAGAATCCTGCAGATCAAGGAGGGTGTTATCCACAGAGGCCGAAGGCCCAGGTGGATAATACTCTCCAGGATTCTTCATTTCCTACGAAAGCCAAATTCAATTATTATTTTTTTATTCATTCAAAATATTTCCCTGTTCTTAAAAGAGTTTTGCCATTTCGGTCTGTTTTTCTGCTCACCAAAAACAGCACAACCTTGTCCCCAGGTTTTCTCTGTCAACGGTTCAATAATCTGCGGGGGGCTGCACTTGTGACATCATTTTGATGTCAACGGTTCAATAATTTGCAGTGGGCTGCACTTTTGACATCATTGGTTCAATATTCAGTAAACAGCAGCTGGTTATAATTTTGCGGGTGGCTTTAACCAATCAGAAACTGGGAAATATTTTGAATGAATAATAATGTTACTTACAGTATAGTGAATCTTGCAAAAACCAAACATTTCTGTACTTGCTTTCAATGGATGCTTTTTGTGCTCTTTATTTCAGATGCTGAGCTACAGCAGCTTCAAAACACACTTGCAAATATTGGTGGACAAAGACCTAGAAAAGCACCAACATGCAAAAAGTGTGGACAGCCAAGAAAGGGCCATAAGAAAGGCCAATGCTCCTCAACTGGTAGTTGACGTGCACTCACCTTTCTTAAGGCTATTTCTTACATGTAGTTGCCATTCATCATCAACCACACATTGACACATTAAAGAATGTTTTTAAACTATTCGCTTTCTGATTATTACGTCCTTGTAACTCTTTCCACTGTGTAATTACAGAAAATATCCATACCTCCCCCATGGAAAAGAGTTTTTCTAAGACCCCCCACTCCTGGAAATTCCAATTAAGCTTCATACATTTCTTTAATTTGTTTGGCCCCACCTAACCCCCCACCCCCCCCCCCCCCCCAAGGAAATTCCAATCCCTTCTGTGGGGGAGTATGGATACTCTCTGGAACTGCACATTATACAGGCATGCATACAACCTATTTTATTTTCAACTTTTTGTGGTTCAAAAAGTTAAAATCACTTGTTCCATACAGGTACTGCCAAGGTATGTTTTTGGAAATGTTCGCTACAGTGTAGTTGACAGCAGAGTGGGAATTTTGCTTTGAAAAGTTAGTCCTCACCCTCTTCCTCTTCATAGCCTGTGTACTCCCCATCAACATTTGGGAAGGCTTTCCAGATGCTATTGTAGACACAGTTGGGCAGAGGAATCCTTTTTGAGGCACCAACATAGTCATACACAAGCCGTACATATTGGCGATATGCTACTGATCTCAAGAACCTAAAGAATTAAAATGAAAAGTACAGGCAACCATTACTAAACAAGCAAAAAATGTGGGTACTTGGAAAACTTCTTGTTTAACCCTGCCACATTAGGAAATTTTGGTGCTGCCATGTCTATCTTGAATTTTTATTATTTAAGGTATGGTTCACATAGCAATGGCTATACTAAGAGTCACACTGACAAA
>NC_090889.1:50138517-50163517 GCF_036669925.1 Montipora capricornis
TTGATCACGCACACAAATTAAAAAAAAAGGTTTGACAAGTCGAAACTGGACTGACTTTTCCACTTCTTTGGATGAGCGGCAAATTAAAGAAAGTCGAGCCAGTTGGCAGAGTCTACTTTCCTCTTCCCGACTTATCTAGGAAGATCGAAAGAGACTCTGCTATTAGGGTACGTCCTTTCATGGACTGAGCGAATTCAACAATGCTCTAGGAGGGACGCTTAAGTTCCTTCTAGGGTTTAAACAAGAAATCTGCCTTGACAGCCATCTTGACGAAAGAAAAGGCGTCCTTGCAATTCTTCCTACTGGGTACAGAAAAAGCCTTATTACAGGGTTGACAGTATAACAATCCAAGTCGGAAAAAGGGTAATATTTCTCCGTATTTTTATTTTATTTATTTATTTTATTTTTCCCGTGTCGGTAAAAGTCTTGCCAGTCACTCCCCTGCTAAGTGGTGTCTGCGCAGAGATTCTTCTGTACGTATTTTGTTAGGTTTGAGGGGATTGGGGTAATGCGTAGATTTCTCTGGTGCACACAGGAGAACATCTAATTAACCTGCAATGGCGTCGAGAGTCATTGTAACGCAAATGGCGTTTTAGTCGGATCTTTAAACATAACATACCCTTATGGAACGACAATTGGATAAACAGGACAGGCGGTAAAAAATAAATATCTGGAGTCTTTAAAGTGACGAGTAATGGTCTACGACAACAATTTTCATTTTTCGCCGTTGGATATCAAGTGAGCTTTATTTCTAAAATTTTACTAACTTGGTATTATATACAACTCTGAAATGAAATGGCAATGTTTTTATGGATTTAATAAACATTGAATGAGTCGAATGCCTTGAAGGCATCACAGTGTTTACTGAAGTCGCGTCTAAGTTGTCTGGCAATTTACATTTATTTTGTACTCAACTCTGCACAGTCTTAAGGTAAAAAAAAGAATTAGAAATGTGACAGTAACGACTTATTTGAAAGAAAGCTTGTTGCCTCTTTTGTGCTTCATTATTTAAGGTTCCTCCGTGAAGAGTTTGATGTGAACTGTTAGACTGAAATTTAATAAATTGCTGTTATGTTTCTTGTTTGCACGCACTTAATTAAAATTGGAAGGGTTTTTTTTTTACCTCTAAAATAGCAGATATTTTGTTTCTTTCAATAAATGTTACGGTGGGAAAGGTTTTTGTGACATTTCTTCGTCCAAATGAGCCACCAAAAATAAAGCTTTTTAACGACCTTTAAGTGGAATATTGTTTGCAATTTAATTTTCTCTGTCAAAAATTTGCATACGAGCTTGAAATAAACATTGCCACAACACACGCACGCACAAGAAATTTAGTCGCTGATTTACCTCTTCTTCGAGTTCTCGTTAGTATTTTATAAACTGTGATGTTATGTGTAACACTGAAACCAAACGGCAAATTATCTGGTAACTTATTTGAGTTGGATACCAGAGACCGTGAGACGGAAAACACCTTGAGTAGTCTGTGTTTACAATTTTCTGGCTATTTATAATTTTGTTTATTTGTACTCAACTCTTCACAGTCTTCTAGTAAATAACAATTTAGAATTCGACGAAATCTTGTCAATCAAGAATTATTTGAAAGAAAGCTTGTTGTTTATTTTTTTCTTCATTATTGAAAGAAATGGTTCTTCACCGAAGGGATTGATCAACATTGTTCCAAGTAAGAGTCCGGTCACGGGTC
This sequence comes from Montipora capricornis, assembly GCF_036669925.1. Taxonomy (NCBI): domain Eukaryota; kingdom Metazoa; phylum Cnidaria; class Anthozoa; order Scleractinia; family Acroporidae; genus Montipora; species Montipora capricornis. The sequence continues at coordinate 50,140,220 of NC_090889.1, forward strand.
ATTAACCAGAGAAAGAAGGCTTCCGGACCCGGCAGATGAAATATAAATATTCAGTTAAATACTACAACAAAATTAAAAAACCAAAACCGTAAGTTTCTTGCCTAAAAACTACGTTGTTCAACTCTAAAGGTGACGAACATTCCTCATTCATTATAAACTAGACCCTCCGCGAGGGTCCACTGGGTTGCCTGTGGTGTGTGCACCGTTCAGGACAATTTTGTTCAAGTTGGGTGGTCAGTAAGACCATTAAAGGGGTCACCCAGAAGTCATACCAGCAGAGGCCCTTTGGCTCGCACGTCCTCACACTTTCGTACGACGAAACAGATCTGTCCTTTCGTAATATGTAGCTCTAACAGTGCACCATATTGTTTTGGTATTGTCCATCATTGTAGTGCTATGGTAGAAGTCTTGGGTAAATAGCCTGAGAAGACATGTGGTTCCTAGCAAAGTACTGAACCCAGAAAGATTGAAGAAAATAAATGGGAAGTGAGAAACATTGGCTTCTGATAATTTTCAAGCTCCCTCACAACTTCTTTTCAGCACAAGTTTAAGCGTGCCCTCTGACAGCTTTGTAATACTACTAAGTTAAGCCCTGTATCTGGATGGGTGGCCTAAAACATATCCCTTCGTAAAACAGAAGCATTGGACCAAAAATACTATTAACGCTAACAAATGCGAACTCAGCAAGGTACAGATTTTATTAGCTTGCTTCATGCAAAAACAAATATTGATGCAAAAGTAAATAAATATTGATACACAGTTTTTAGAAAGAGCAGAAGGAAGTTTCCAGGACGGTCGCTCGAGAATAACATATTTACGAAATGAAAACAACATTAATTTTGAAGAATATAAAAAGTTACGAGCAGTGACAAACATTTTGGAGATTTTTGCTACGTTCAACTGTGTTGTTGTACTTTTGGCTGCACAAATAAATCGCAAAATCGAAAGTGAAATCGCCGGAATTCGGCGGGCGCCGTGGTTAGGTTTCCGCGGCATGTTTACTCGCCAGACAGTGCGGCATCTGGGTTAAATGATGGGAAGATACCGGGATTTCGTAAGTTTCTTTTTCTGTCAAGTGTTATAAAGTTTGACAATAAATGAGCGAATTCAAAACAAAGATCACAATCGCCCACCATTGTTTCTGCAAAGTCAAAAATTTACTCTCCAAGACGAGGTTATTTATCACCAGGTAATTCCACCATTTTGGAAATAGCAGCTACTTTATTATTCATCGGTGTCACAATTTTGTGCTGATTTTGGGGCTCATTTTGTTGAAACTCAAGCACGCTTCCAACAGACCTGTTTATTTTCATGAACCTTTCTGCTTACAGGGTAATACTAAAAATATCCTCCCGTATCACATTTCAACCTTAAAGGGGCTAGGTCATGCAATTTTAAGCAATTTCAGCACTGATCGAATGGTCATAGAATTAACTAAAATATCAAAATAACTGTGCAAAACTACAGAAGAACTCTAACAAAACACAGGGAAGCCAAGAAGGGACATGGATGGACAAAACCGGAGAGGATTGAAATGGATTGAATTTGGATAAATTTGAAAAATGTCGGCCCACCTTTTTTCAAATTTATGTCCGTCTGTATCAAAATGTCATTTACACAGCTGGAAAATCTTTCTCAGTTGTTATGTGGCCGTGATTCTGCAAATGAAAGACTCTTGCTCTACCAATTTGACGTTTAGAGCTCATAATTAACAAAATTAAACAAAATTACCTAAAATTGCGTGACCTAGCCCCTTTAAGCTCGAAAATTCAATACACAACATGATATTATAATTCACAAAGGCAGAAAATATCACAGAATCCTTTTTCCAGCGCAACATATATTTTATTGAAACAAGCAACATTAAAGATGCACTAAAACGCCATTCGCGTTGCAATGACTTTCGACGCCATTGCTAACTAATGAGAATAACAAACTCACGAGGCAAAATGTATATTTATATTTAATTACGTTAACACACCAGAAAGACGCTAACCTCATTTTGACACGAAAATGCTTTACTATTGCCATAAAAGCTATCCAGTTAAGCTCGCATTTTATCAAACATCATGAATTCATAAAGGCCACCTTTTCCAGTGAAACTTTTTTTTTGAAACAAACAACATATTTGCTATTAGAGGCAAAAACCCCTTCCTATTTCATTACGTGCGTGAAAAGAAAAAAAATCAATCGTGTCAAATATGCGCAATATTATAACAAACTAACCTTTTCCTTGAATAATGAAGCACAAAATAGACGACGAGCTTTCTTTCAAGTAATTCTTGGCGGTCACATTTCCAATTATTTTTTTTACCTGAAGACTGTGCAGAAGTCTTGCAGAATTGATCACGGATCCACTTAAGGTGTTCGATTCGTTCTCTGTCTTTGTTGAACCTATAAGTTACCAGAGAATTTTCCAGTTGGTTTCAGTGTTCTACATAACAGCACACTTGATAAAATATTTGAAATGCAGCTAACTTTGATTTCGGCTCGACGGGCGACAGAATGTTGTCGAAGTCCATTACTCCTCCCTTTTAACTGAGATTCCACCGCCTGTCATGTTCAGTATCCAATTGACGTGCCATTATTGAGCTTCATAAGGGTATACCTTGAAAGATCAAAGATCCACTAAAACGCCATTAGCGTTACATGACTTTCGACGCCATTGCCGGTTAAGTTAATCGTTCTACTGTGTCCACCAGAGAAATCTACGCATTTCCCACTACCCTCTCGATCCTAAGAAAATACGCGCAGAAGGCTCTATGCACAAAGACACCACTTAGCAGGGGGGAGTGACAGGCAAGACTTTTCCCGACACGGAAAAAAAATAAAAATAAAATAAAACGAGAAGCTCCAAAAAGCTTACACTGGGTTGCCTGTGGTACGCGTTACACAAAGAAATGCAGCGTTCCAGTTATTTTTTTCAAGTGGGGCGTCATTAACACCATTTTAGGGGTCACCCACATGTCGCGCTAGCAGAGGCCCTTTGGCTCACACGTTTCATTATTTTGTAATGTCCTGTCCCATTTTAAGGTCTCATAGTCTTTTAAGCTTTCGTAATAAATTCAGTTTAAAGATAACAAAACACGCTCTTGAGTAAAATTCACTCGTTTCTTCTTTAAATAAATAGTCGGCAAAAAACTAACTGCAAATTGCTCTGACGGACGTTTTCCAGCATGTCTAGCAGTTGGACTAAGCAAACGTTTATTGCACATACAAGAAAGGACTAAAGGTGTTGTTTCCGCTTCATAATGTGACGGTCTAATCTGATGCCAGGTCAAAACATTGTTTGGCTTTGCGTTTGCACCAGAAAAAGGCAAGCCAAGAGACAGATGAAGAAAAAAAATAACATAGTGTTTATATATAACTATGAATCGAATTCTCATTGAAAGATCTTAAAAACACGAACATTTTTGCAGTCTCTAACGTTTTGTCAAAAGGAAGAAATTGATCACATGTTAGGCAACCGTAAAGGTGCACGTGATCACCCTGTGTCAACTGAATGAACTACGGGAAAGAATGTTTCAGAGTAGAACAACGTACTTTTTAGCGAAGAAACTTCCGTCGTTAGTTAATTTTGTTGTAATATTTAACTGAATATTTAGATTTCTTCTGTCGGGTCAGGAAGCCTTCTTTGTCGGGTTCCTGAGAAACGTATCTATTTTGAGGTGAACTATTTACACAATCGAGAGGTTGAGTGGCCGTGTAATTGAAAATCTAAACATCTATGAGATACAAAAACAGACTTGCGAATTACCGCAAATCACAATGCTGACAAGCACAAAAGCGAAGAAATGGTTAAGTAAATATGAAGTTTGTTACTATCTGAATGTATTTGGGTCAGAGTATTAAAAAAGGGATATATTGTCACGCAAATTATGTAATTTCATGACACTCAAAATTCACAAGAAGCGCGAGTTTCATGTACACAATCTTCGCACTAGCAAGTCGCAGCAATAAAATGGATTAACCAGGAAGTTAAAAGAATATTGTTGGCTTCCCAAATAAATTTCATCTTGCACTACAATGACAATTTGTCAGAGAAATAAAATTCCTTTCTCCTCGTGTATCACATTTCAACGCACGTATGCAAATTTGTTAACTCATTTTCAACCCGATTCCCGGGAAAAATACATAGTAATAGCAAAAATATTATTTCTCGTCAAGTGTTGCATCTTTTATGTTCAAATAACAGCTAAAAATAAAGATTTTTTAACGATCTATCCGTCGGCTTCCTGGGAGAATACTCTCTAGAGAGTAAAGGAACTTCCGACGTTAAATAAGGTGTACCTTTACCTAGATATTTTTTTCATAATTTAATATTATCTGTCAAAATTTGCACAACGGTCAAATCATAAAAATAGCACCGCACGGGACAAATTTTGTCGCATTACCTCTTCGTCGAATTCTAATGCTTAACACAGGAATTTTTATCTATTGTGAAAATCTTTCTATATTTGTTAGCAATCATCCTTTCAAATTTCAGAGAAAGCGACCGGTCTGCGAATATTTTACGAGTTTCTTTCAATGGGATGTCAAAAGGCGAAGTGGATGTTATATGCATAATCGGGCAAGTTGCGCGTGTGACCCGTTATAAATCTTTTTTCACAAAATGTTCCCGAATCGTCAAGTATCACCACAGAAGAAACGAAAATCATTCTAAAAGCTTATTTTACGCAAAAAGTAGGTTCTGGAGGTAATTTTGAGTGTGGAAATCAAGTTTACAGCAGATGACAAATACAAACTTACGAGCCATTGTATATATATTTTCCGCTGGTATTCCAAGTTATTAGTTGCGGTGTTTTCATTTCACACCTGCCGCACCCTCTATTGTGCATTCTGTTTTTCATGTATGTTAGGATTGGCCAGTTATTAGTATTTATACCCTCCGCTGTCTCTTGAGTACCATTCACGCTTGCGGTTCCATACAGTTTATTCATCTTTCTGCTTTAAGCCCATCTATTCGTGTGATGCCCAACGACCAGATACAGAGCGAAGGTTCGTCCGTTTCGGCTGAAGTATTCCAAACGTCTTCGGGTGACAGTGGAGGCAACTCAGCAGCCGTTGATCAAGTCTTTTCCATGTTCAAAGATTTTCTTGAGAAAAAATTAGAAGACAAAGGAAAGCAAATCGAGCATAGAAGTAAGTTAGATAAAGAAGTTGTGCAGCTAAAGTTCAAAGGAAACCAGAAACAATTTGAGCTTAATGCCGAGCTGGATACCATTTTGGAAAGTATTGAAACCGAGAGCGAAAGCATCGAGCCAAAGTTGTCGCAAATCAAGAAGCTTTCCCAAGAAGGCAGGCAACGTATTCGAAAGCGGCAGAAGCTGATAAAAATCGCTGATAAAAGCATGGACGGCTGGCAGGTCGTAGCCGAGTACGAGTCAGACGAACTTGCATCCGGCTCCGAAGATGAAAAACGTCTTAAGAAGGCAAGGGAAGCTGCGAGTCGCAAGAGACGCCAAAAAGAACAACTCTCCAGTGATCGTGGAAAGAAACCAAGAATTGCTTTGGGCACTGATAATCAACTTTTTCGTGGTATAAGATAAAGAGTCTCCTCTATACTTTGTATGTTCATGGGTGTTTTGGATACGCTTGCGCATCCTACCATATTTCTCGTGGTATTTGTTTGTATTACGGGAATTTAAGGGTAAAATGTTTTACGTTCGTTTGAGCGAAGCGAATTAGAACGTAAATATATTTTCCGCTGGTATTCCAAGTAATTAGTTGCGGTGTTTTCATTTCACACCTGCCGCACCCACTATTGTGCATTCTGTTTTTCATGTATGTTAGGATTGGCCAGTTATTAGTATTTATACCCTCCGCTGTCTCTTGAGTACCATTCACGCTTGCGGTTCCATACAGTTTATTCATCTTTCTGCTTTAAGCCTTCCCCCCCCCCCCCCCCACCTCCCGTTTACTACAGGTTTCGTCATTGCCTTTATCTTTCAGGCCGTAGAGACGCTTTTGGCGACTTCTTCCGCTGTTTCAAATGCGGCAAATTTGGACACTGGGCTAAGGACGGCCAATCCGTGTCCTGGCCGGGAATTAAGTTACCAGCCCCTTAGCTACAATTCTTTCCCTGGAATCTCCTACAACAAGCCAACCTCAGGCCAATCAGCTCAACAAAAGCAATGATGATGCCTTGGCGCAGGTACATCAGTTTACACAGGATTACGAACTTGAAAGCTGACATTCATTACGTGTTAAGGGTAATCTGAAGAATAATTTAGTTTTCTGCAGATCTATAAGTGCTCCGGATTTCATTTTGTCTATTATTGAAAATGGCTACAGACTGCCATTCATTAGTTTTCCGTTGGCCGTAAAACTGAAAAATAATAAGTCGGCTTATATTTATGCTGTTTTTGTGGATCAAGCTGTTCTTGAGCTCCCTAATTCAGACCGGGTGCGTTTGGTTAATGAGCAGCCTTTTGTTGTAAATCCTTTGTCAGTTTCTGAACAACCATGCGGTAAGAAGAGCTTATTCTCGATTTGCGTCATGTCAACAAGTCATTAATTAAGCAAAGTGTTAAGTAAGAGGACTGGAAAATTGCTATGTCTTATTTTGTGAAGGATGGGTTCATGTTTTCCTTCGATTTAAAAAGTGGTTACCATCATGTAGACATTGCACAAGAGCACCAAACTTTTCTGGGGTTTTCATGGCGTGCGCCCGATTCCATTAAGGAAATATTTTGTTTTTTCTGTGCTCCCGTTCGGTCTGTCCTCTGCCTCTTGGGTTTTTACTAAGGTTTTGAAGCCTTAAAAAAAAAAAAAAAAAAAAGTTATTGGAGAGTACAGGGTCTTTGTAAAGCCATCTTCTTGGATGATGGTTGGGCGATTGTTCAGGATAGAGAAAGTTGTCTCATTAAGGCCCGGGCTGTAAGGGCGGATTTGTGCAACGCAGGTTTTGTTGTCAATGAAGATAAATCGGTATGGGAACCCACCCAAGTATTGGACTGGCTGGGTATTACCTGGAATGCTGCATTAGGTACTTTTAAATTGTGGAAAGGAGAATTGTTAAGATCATTAACTCAATTGATCATATTATTGAAGCCGATTTCAAAGTTACCGCGAGAGAGTTGTCTTCCTTCACAGGTCAAGTTATCTCTAGCTGGCCTGTAGTTGGTAACATTGGCAGGATAATGACCAGACATTGTGTCTTGTCCACCGCGTGCAGGGATAATTGGGATTCTATATCCCTTCTTGACGATTACTGCAAGGTAGAACTGTATTTTTGGAAGGAAAGTATGGTTAATATCAACACTAGGTATTGCTTTGTAAGTAAGGTACCAAGTTATTTTGTGTATTCTGACGCCAGTTCCACCGGAGGTGGAGCAATTACTGATTTTAACAATGATTTTGTGTGCCACAAAACGTGGTCGGAGAACGAGAGAGGTCAAAGTTCAATGTGGAGAGAACTGTCTGTTATTGAGTTTCTTTGCAATCATTTGCCTCAGTGTTGGATCACATGTTAAGTGGTTTACGGATGGCCAAGTAGCTGCTCAGATTGTTGAAGTGGGCAGCATGAAATTAGGTTTGCACAAATGGCCAGAGGGATTTTTGATATTTGTATCCGATCGGGAATTCATTTAGATGTACAGTGGATCCCTCGCACTTCGAATCAACAAGCTGTTTATATAAGTCGTTTAATTGATACTGATGATTGGCAAATTACTGAAGAATTTTTTCTTTTTCTCGATGGCTTGTGGGGTCCGCATAGTGTAGATTGCTTTGCAAATTATTATAACCGCAAGATCCCCAGGTATTTCTCGAGGTTTTGGAATCCCAATTCCTCGGGTGTTGATTTTTCTTTCAGTCTCTTCGAGGGGAAAATTGCTTAGTAGTCCATCCAGTTGGTATCATCCCACGCGTATTACATTATCTTAAATCTCAGAAGGCCGTCAGACTAAAATTTACTGATTAATTTATTGGACGGTGTGTCTACTAGCCTATGTTTTTTCAGTTGTTGGCGCTGGCCAAGGCAGTATGCCGTTTATTTGTAAGGCACTGGCCTAATGTTTGGTCTGTCATTTCATATGGTGCTGTCCTAATAGGAGTATAGTTGATTTATGTGGCACTGGCCTCATCAATGGTCGTTGATCTACGCGGCACTGGCCCATACGATCATTTAACGTCTTACGTGGCACTGGCCTCATCAATGACTGATTTTTGTCTGGTTATTAAAGGATGTTCTGTCTTTCTTTTGTTCTTCTAGTATGTATGTTTTGTTCTTGTCTTTACAGATTATGCTATCAAGTAATTCTTGGAAAGGCTTTCAACAGTTTTCTTCAATCAACGTTTATGAAGTGCTAAATGTTATGTTGAAGTCCAGGTCGGATTCGACCACTAAAGCTTACGTTCATGTTATCAGAAAGTTCTTGGACTGGTCTAAAAGTAGACAGTTCAACATGCAGTTACCTTTTCCTCTTAGTGTTGTTTCTCTATATTTGTTTGAAGTTCAGCAGTCTCCGCTTCTAGCTCCTCAGTAATTTTAGCCCATACGGCCCTTAAAGGGTTACGTTCGTTTGTCCCTAGGTTGGATCGTCATCCTTGAGATAGCAAATTTTGCAGGAATGGCGGTGAATCCGTTAAACGCCAGCAGTCATAGCCAGTTATGAAGAAGAAGCCTATTTCCCCAGAAATTATAAGGCGTATTTTAGATATTCATAACAGGAAAGATGCTAATTTAAAGAATCTCCGTATTGCTGCGTTGTGCTCTTTAGCCTTCGCAAGGTTTTTTCGTTATGAGAATTATGCAATATCGTTCCGGAGCATATCGAATTTCACAGCGATTATATAAGAATTTTTGTGCCTCGTAGTAAGACAGATGTTTATAGGGAAGGGAATTTCGTCTATATTAGTGCATCTGGATCTAAGTACTGTCCTGTTGGTGTTTTACAACGTTATTTAGATTTATCTGGTATTGACTTAGACAGTGCTCTCCCTTTATTTAGACCAATTGTTTTTCACCGTAGTACTTCTAGCTATACCCTGAGGAGCGGAAAGATTTCTTATACTACCTGTAGAGATATCTTAAGGGATACCTTAAGTCAGCTGGGCTATACAACCCTAATGTTTATGGTCTTCATAGTTAAAGATCCGGTGGCATTACAGCTGCCGTACGCCATAGTAGGAATTCGATTCCAGAAAGACTACTTAAAATTCCTGGTAGGTGGAAATCTGATTCTGCCAAGGATATGTATGTTGAAGAAAGCCTTGAAAACAGGTTGCATGTAACTAAGTATTTAGGTTTGTAACGTATTATGGAGCGTAGATTAGTTTCTGCATACAGTAGTATCTAAAGAGTTGTAAAAAAAAAAAAAAAAGTGCAGTAACAATTTCTTTTTGTAATTTCTATCTTATAATAAACTGTTTTGGATACGCTTGCGCATCCTACCATATTTCTCGTGGTATTTGTTTGTATTACGGGAATTTAAGGGTAAAATGTTTTACGTTCGTTTGAGCGAAGCGAATTAGAACGTAAATTCAATTAAGTTAACACAACAGAAAGGAGTCGCTTGCCTTATATTTTCACACGAAAATGCTTTACTATTGCCATAAAAACTATCCAGTTAAGCTCGCATATTACACATGATGAATTCATAAAAGCCACCATTTTCCAGCGAAATGCATACTTTTTGAAACAAACAACATATGTTCTACAAGAGGCAAAAAACCCTTCCTATTTCATTTAATACGTGCGTGAAGACAAGAAACTCACTCGTGTCAAATTACACTCCGTGTCAAAAACGCAACTAAATAAATTTCCCACCAGTGTTCAGCATCAAACCCTTCAATGAAAAACCCTTCACTTGAATTATCAAGCAAAAAATGGGCAACAAGCTTTCTTTCAAATAATTTTTGACTAACAGGAATTTGTGAAATTTCTAATTGTTAGCAGAAGACTGTACAGAATTGAGTACAGATCCAAGTCTCTGTTTTGTTAAACCCATAAGTTACTAGAGAATTTTCCATTTGATTTTAGCGTTGTACAAAACACCACACTCGTACAATATTAGAACTACATCTCACTTTGATTACGGCTCGACGGGCGACAGATTGTTGTCGAAGTCCATTACTCGTCGCTTTTAAGATTCCAGATTTTTTTTTCAGCACCTTTCTTGTTCAGTATCCAATTGACTTTCCATTATTAAGCTCCATAAGGGTATATTTTGCTTAAAAATCCACTAAAACGCCATTCGCGTTACATGACTTTCGACGCCATTGCCGGTTACGTTGATCATTCTACTGTGTCCACCAGAGAAATCTACGCATTTCCCACTACCCTCTCGATCCTAAGACAATACGCGCAGAAGGCTCTATGCATAAAGACACCACTTAGCAGGGGAGTGACAGGCAAGACTTTTACCGACACGGAAAATAAAATAAAAAAAATAATCTACCCATTTTCCGACTGGACTGCCATAGGCAACCCAGTAACTAGGGTACACTGGGTTGCCTGTGGTACGTGCAGCGTTCCACGCAATTTTTTTCAAGTTGGGGTGGGGGGTGACCCAGAAGTCATACCAGAAGTCATACCAGCAGAGGCCCTTTGGCTCACAGGTCTTCACACGTTCGTACGACGAAACAGATCCTTTTGTGAGGTTAAAAACCTGGCGACCGGCCTATTTATTAATCAATTGTCAGAAAGAAGAAATTCCTGTCCTCTTTAAAAAAATTGACACGCATTGCTTACGTGTGGTAGTTAAGTAACACAGCGATTTATTCCATAATGTCAACTGAACTGTGTGTTGTTTTCCAGGAGATTCAAGTTGTCCTTGCGTAATATGTAGCTCTAACAGTGCACGATATTGTTTTGGTATTATCTATCATTGTAGTGAAATGGTAGAAGTCTTGGGTAAATAGCCTGAGAAGACATGTGGTTACTAGCAAAGTACTGAGCCCAGAAAGATTGAAGAAAATAAATGGGAAGTGAAAAACATTGTCTTCTGGGATGACATGTTGACCGTTGTCTTTGCGTAATATGTAGGTCTAACAGTACACGATATTGTTTTGGTATTGTCTATCATTGTAGCGCCATGGTAGAAGTCTTAGATAAATAGCCCCTTGAGAAGACATGTGGTTACTAGCAAAGTACTGAACCCAGAGAGACTGAAGAAAATAAAAGGGAATCGAGAAACATTGGCTTCTGGGCTGACATGTTGATCATGCAACTTCTTTCCACCACAAGCGTAAGCGTGCACTGACAGCATCTGGCAGCATCTGGCAGCATCTGAAAGCTTTGTAAACAACAGTTGAAAGCTGAAGTTTTGCCTATTCGGCGGCGTTAGTATCTGGATGGGCGACCTAAGAAATATACCACTCAGTAGCAGAAGCATAGGACCGAAAATTCTATTTTAATGCTATCAAATGCGAACCAAGCAAGATACAGATTTTGTTAGCTTGCTTTATCCAAAACAAATATTGATGTAAAAGTAAATAAATATGGATACACAGTTTTTAAGAAGAGCAGAAGGAAGTTTCAGGACGGTCGATCGAGCGTAAAATATTTTGCCATCGGTAACAAACTATACGACATGAAAACAGCATAAATTTTGAACCACGAATATAAAAAGTTACCATCAGCGAAAAACAGTTTGGGAGATTTTAGTTGTTTTGTTGTAATTGTACAAGTTTGGCTGCACCGAGTAAATCGCACATCGAATTCAGCGAGCGCAGTGATCAAGTTACCGCGTTATTTTACCGCGGCATGTTTACTCGCGAAATAGTGAAGCATCTGTGTCAAATGATGCGAAGCTACCGGGTTTTTGTTTTTGTTAGTTTTCTTTTTATTTCGATTGTTATAAATTTGGACAAGAAATGTGCGAATTCAACACAAAGATCCCAATCGCCCAACTCTCGGAGGTTGACCATTGTTTCTGGAAAATCAAAAATTTACTCTCCAAGACAAGGTTATTTATCACCAGGTAATTCCATCGTTTTGGTAATAGCAGCTACTTTATTATTCATCAGCGTCACAATCTTTTGCCGATTTTGGGGGTCATTTTGTTGAAACTCAAGCACGCTTCCAACAGACCTGTTTATTTTCGTGACTTATGCGTTACCACAAAAACTCTCCCCGTATCACATTTCAACACATGTATGCAAATTTGCTAAGCTCGAAAATTACACAACATGATAAATTTACAAAAGCTAGAAATTTCACAGAAATATTTTCCAGCGAAACATTTATTGAAACAAGCAACATATTTGCTATAAGAGGCAAGAAACCCTTCCTATTTCAGTTGCGTGCGTGCAAGCGAAACACACAATCACAAAGCATATGCAATTAAATAAATTTCTGACAGTTCACATTCAACCCTTTTCGAAAGAACCTTGACCTTAAATAATAAAGCACAAAAGAGACAACAAGCTTTCATTCAAGTAATTTTTCACTGTCACATTTCCAAATATTTTACACCTTTGCAGAGTTGAGTACAAAATACCGGTAAATGTAAATTGTCAGACAACTAAGATGCGACTTGAGTAAACACTGTGATGCATTCTTGTAGGCGTTCGATTCCTTCAATGTTAATTTGTTAAATCATAGTAACTATGGTTAAATCCATAAAAAATTTGCTATTTGATTTCCGTGTTTTATATAATACCAAGTTAGTAAAATATTAGAAACAAAGCTCACTTGATATCCAAAGGCGAAAAATGAAATTGTTGTCGAAGACCATTACTCGCCAGATATTTATTTTTCAGCGCTGTCTTGCTCATACAATTGACGATCCATTCTTGAGCTCCATGAGGGTATATTTTGTTTAAAGATCCACTAAAACGCCATTCACGTCAATGACTTATTAGTGAAATTTCCAATTGTTATACCGGAAGACTGTGCAGAGTTGAGAACAGGTAAATACAAATCTGACAAATAGCGAGACAACTGAGATAACAGATCCACTATATGGATTCCTTCTCTGTCTTTGTTGAACCCACACTGAGTTACCACAGAACTGTTCATTTGGTTTGAGTGTTGTACAAAACACCACGCTAGGCAAAATGTTAGGAAGACAGCTCACTTTGATTACGGCTCGACGGGCGACAGATTGTTGTCGAAGTCCATTACTCGTCGCTTCTAACATTCGACCGCCTGTCTTGTCCAGTATTTCGCTTGCCATTATTGAGCTTCATTAGGGTACATTTTGTTCAAAGATCCACTAAAACGCCTTTCGCGTTACATGACTTTCGACGCCATTGCTGGTTAAGTTAATCGTTCTACTGTGTCCACCAGAGAAATATACACATTTCCCACTACCCTCTCGATCCTAAGAAAAAACGCACAGAATGCTCTATGCACAAAGACACCACTTAGCAGGGGAGTGACAGGCAGGACTTTTACCGACACGGAAAAAAAGAAAAAAAAAAAAGAAAACGAAAAATAAAACTAGATGCTTCTGTGAGGCATACACTGCCTTGCCTGTGGTACGTGCTACAGAAAATCAGAAGCCACTGAATTGTGTGGTATTGAAATACAGCATTCCAGTCTCTGAAGAATAACAAATAAAAGAGAAGCGAGAAACATTGGCTTCTGGGCTGACATGTTGATAATTTTCAAGTTCCCTCACAACTTCTTTTCACCACAAGTGTGCCCTATGAGCATCCGAAAATTTTGTAATACTAAACTTCACTGAAGTCAAGCCCTGTTTCGCGGGGTTAGTGTTGGGATGGGAGACCAAAACAATAAACCCCTCATGGAAAACAGAAACATCTGACCGAAAATACTATTAACGCTAACAAATGCGAACTCAGCAAGGTACAGATTCTGTTAGCTTGCTTTATGCAAAACAAATATTGATGAAAAAGCAAATAAATATTGATTGATACACAGTTTTCAGAAAGAGCAGAAGGAAGTTTCTCGGACGGTCGATCGAGAATAGAATATTTACGACATGAAAACAACATTAATTTTGAACCGTGAATATAGAATATAAAAAGTTACGATCAGCGACAAACATTTTGGGAGATTTTTGCTGCGTTCAAGTAAATTGCAAAATCAAAAGTGACATGGCCGGAATTCAGCGGGCGTCGTGATTAAGTTTACTAGCCAAACAGTGAAGCATCTGTGTCAAATGATGGCAAGATACGATCATGACTAAAACACCACACGAGTACATACGGGTAACATACGAGTAACATACGAGTAACATACGGAACATACGGATACATACGAATACATACGACTCACATACGACTAACATACGACTAACATACGAGTAACATACGGATACATACGACTAACACACGGATACATACGACTAATTTACGGATACATACCAATACATACGAGTAATACGAGTGTTTTTCTGATAAACTAAGCTCTAATTATAAGCCTTGCAAGCATTTTTGCACGTCAGCAAACACGTTCCCGGTTCAGTTTGAGGGGGGATGTTGATCGCCCCCCCCCCCCCCCCCCTCCGAAGGGTTTCGTTAAATTTAGTCACAGTAAAATAAATTCACATGGAGTGCAAAACCCTTAGCTTGCACTGCAAGATGACAATATATTTTGGATGTCGCTGACGTCGTATGACGTCATCAGATCCGCCATCTTGATTTCACTATTTCACCTCAGTTGCCTTTTTTAATGGCAAAAAAATCAGTGCTAGATCAAGCCAGAAAGCTTAAATGTAACCATGTACATGTAAAAATGTATCGATTTTGTAATTTCGTGTTGAGAAACTAGAAGAATTATGTTTAAAATGTCGAATTTTTGGAACAGTTGACACATTAAAAAATCCGCAAGCAATAAACGAACAGCTGCTTAAAGTTTCAGCAACAGAGTAAATCTCCTTTCCAAAATTTGCAAAATCTGAGGGGGGTGGCATCCAACCCTTTATCAACCTCATTTACAAAACCCTGAGGGGGTGGCATCAACCCCCCCCCCCCCCCACACACACACACACACACACACACACACACACTTCATATCAGAGGTCCAAGGGGTATGTATTTTTGGCATCGAGATATCAGGAATTACAAAGCTATTAAAGCCGTCAAAAGCTCTTAACAATTCAAGACATATTGAAACGTTCCTTGCAACACTAAATAACTAAATATGTATTGACGGTATGTAAACCCTGTTGTATTGATTGGCAATCAAAGTTTCACTAAACCTGCAAAACTAGACAATAGAACAAAACATTTCGTCTTTACTCTGTATGTCAGACAACTGAAACTGGAAACTGCTAACTTTAACTGCAAACTGTAACTGTAACTGCTAATGACAACAAACAATAATTCCGAAAAGTTATTTAAGTATTGGAACGATATTTTAGCTATAAATGTAAATATTTAAAAATTAAAATGAAGTCAGTGGGATTAAGTCTTCAAAAGCCTGAAATACAAACTGAATTCGAAATAAAAAATTATTAAGACAACTCAGTGATACTGTAACTGAAACCGTAACTGCTTAATGCACACAACTACTACATATATTATTTTGGTCATAATGCGATCCTCAAATAGTAGACACACTCGGAAAACAATACTTCACACGTGGTTTCAGGGCTGTAAGCCGATCTTCACCTAGAGTCCGCACTTAAATTCTTTAGTTAACTATATACAAACGTTGTTCATGTTACAAAACTAAAGCAGATTTTTGGTATCATTTGCGGTAGCAAAAACACTTCACTTACCACTGTTAGTTACATCTACATCACGGTTCCTTTCTCAAATGTGTCATCTGTAAATCAGTATTACGCTCTTCAATCTGTTCAGTGCACGGTAAAGATCGAACGCGTGAAGAACATCCACTGCGCGACAGGCTATTTTTTGCGCACATCAGATTACCAGGCATGACCCCAGGCCACCAGTTTAATATCAAATATCTTTGCTCTTGTAACGCAAACTTTCCTTAGTCGGGGAAGTAATGCGTAATATTTTACTTAAGTTGTCGTTACTTTGCATAAAAATTTACTGGTATGAATTTTACTCGTATATGTTTGTATTTTTTTACTATATCCGTATGTTACTCGTATGTATCCGTATGTTAGTCGCATGTATCCGTATGTTACTCGTATGTTAGTCGTATGTTACTCGTATGTGTCCGTATGTTCCGTATGTTACTCGTATGTTACTCGTATGTTACCCGTATGTACTCGTGTGGTGTTTTAGTCATGATCGGTTTTCGTAAGTTTCTTTTCCTGTCAAGTGTTATAAAGTTTGACAATGAAATGAGTGAAGTCAAAACAAAGATCACAATCGCCCAACTCTTGTTTATGCAAAGTCAAAATTTACTCTCCAAGACGCGTACGACGTTATTTATCACCAGGTAATTCCATCATTTTGGAAATAGCAGCTACTTTATTATTCATGTGCGTCACAAGTTTTCACTGATTTTGGGCCTCATTTTGTTGAAACTCAAGCACGCTTCCAACAGGCCTGTGAACCCTTCCTGCTTACAGAGCAATACTAAAAAACTTCTCCCATATCACATTTGAACCTTAAGTTCGAAAATTCAATACACAACATGATATTATAATTCACAAAGGCAGAAAATACCACAGAATCCTTTTCCAGCGAAAATTTTATTGAAACAAACAACATATTTGCTCTTAGAGGCGAAAACCTCTTCCTATTTGATTGCGTGCGTGAAGACAAGAAACTCAATTGTGTCAAATTACCATGTACTTCAGGTAAATACTGCTCACTTTGATTTCGTCTCGACGGGCGATAGATTGTTGTCGAAGTCCAGTACTCGTCGCTTTTGAGATTCATGCGTAGTTTATCCAACTGACTTTCCATTATTGAGCTCCATAAGGGTATATTTTGTTTAAGGATCCACTAAAACGCCATTCGCGTTGCATGACTTTCGACGCCATTGCAGGCTAAGTTGATGATTCTACTGTGTCCACCAGAGAAATCTACGCAGTTCCACTACCCTCTCGATCCTAAGAAAATACGCGCAGAAGGCTCTATACACAAAGACACCACTTACCAGGGGAGTGACAGGCAAGACTTTTACCGACACGGAAAATAAAAAATAAAAAAAAAAAAAGAAAACAAACAAACTAAACGCAGACCTCGACTGGGTTTGCCCATAGGCAACCCAGTAAAAACGACGAAATTAAAGACAGATTCCGACTGGGTTGGCAACCCAGTAAAAAGGGCTACACCGTAACTCCATTCGAGAAGTCAACGAAACACAAGTCTATCGAGTCACGTTCTTTAGAGGATCCATTTTGGGGTGCGATCACTTCACTCAGAAGTCTCACTTGTTTACAATTTTTTCCTATCTGACCTTTTCACATCGTAATTTCTTTGTCAAGATTGAAGCTGTGTTCGAATCATGAGTTTGGATGGCGGTAGAGTCCAAGTCGATGGAACAAGTCTATTTGCATGGACCTCACTTTTGCAGTATCCTGTCGTTAGAAAAGTGTAAATTCTGTAAACGTAGTTTGATCTAGGGAGCCACGAGTTTAAAAATTAATTAATTTAAAAGCGCCGATAACGATAGCATATATTTCTTCAGTGACAACCGAGTATTCGACAACAGGTTTTCTCCAAATAGAGTCCGTTTCATTGACGGTACTGGGGGCTTTGGTCCTTGACATTTTTGAAGTAGAACTGTGGCTGAACTTTTGACGCCGTCGGAGTAATTCCAGTAGGAGATCGAGGATGTTCTAGAATATTCGATGCTTATCTCCCTCATGATCAGCAGATGGTAGGGAAGCAGTTGACACTTCCTCCGATATTTCTCCAACATAAGCAGCTGTAAATACTTGTTGTGATTCAACTAAGTTAAATTCTCGGAACAATTAACAATTCTTTTCACAGAAGGCGTTGGTGACCAAGACCAACAACTATGACTGGCTTTCCATTCAAAATACTCGAAAAGAAAACTCTTTGTTTGTAAACTCACAGAGAAGCGGCACCGTAGCAGCACAACTGCCGTAATTTGTGAGCAGACTTTCACGACAAACTACGCAAACCTTGCCCATTCATCGGTGACAAGTTTACAGTGACATAGTAGTTATATATTAGTTGCCCGCCGAGCGCTCTTTGACATAGTATGGCAGTTGACACATTTGAAATTCACATTTAAACAAGTGGATACCGGAAGTGATTTTGATTGGCTAGTTTTTCGGATACGGGTAACGTGTTGTGATTGGGGCGGAAGGTTCAATTGAAAGACTATGTCAGGCTTTCCTTTTCCTTTCCTTCTAGCAAAAGCCTGATACTCAGGTTAGCTACACGGTAAGGTGATTGGCGATGATTCCACGCCGAAAAAAACAGCAACAAATAAAAAGCCGTCCATGTCGGATTTTTCCCATTTATGTACTGAGAGTTCCTTATTTTTATGGCAATTTTCCACGGAAAAGCGGCGCCGGTGAGCCTTCAGAAGCCCAACAACCGAAGATATCGTACTTGAGCATGGATAATATTTTTAACATCTCATGTCGGTAGGGAGAAGAAAGGCTTTCCCTGAACTTATTTTGGAGAAGCTTGGATTTACTACATTTCTTTCTCCTAATTTGTGAAAGAGCAACAGATATCCCAGGACAAAGGAAGCGATGTCACCGAAGGAAGATTCAAACAAATGTAAGTTTCCAAACTCCTCACAGTTCGAAATCAAAACTGAGTCTGCAAGGGTACTGCAGATGACGACGGAAGCAAAGAATGTTTGCTTGATATTTAACGGATAAAACGATAGTGGACAAAGAATCCTTCCGCAATGCCAGCTGTTGCTTAATTATTTTGGCCATCTTTGAATCGGAAGAATTGGAAAATAATTTCAAAAGCGCCGTGTTAAGGTGAAATCGTAGAATGAAAATCTAAAGCAAATCGAACACGTCAGTCGTAAAATAGATAGAATCGGTGGCTTTACTCGTAAAATAAGTAAAAATCGTAGTGGTATAAAATCGGAAAGTAGTACCTGTAAATCGCTGTATAACATTTTTCGCGACAGTGAAACTTGGATTAATAAAGCTTTTAAAGAAACCTGTGGGCAGAATGGCCAAAACATTTTTCAAGAAAAGTGAATGCGGCTCCTGTTCTTGTTTTGAATTCTAATCGTAAACGGCTTCCAAATTGCCGCGAATTTAGAGTTGATTGACATTTATCAAAGTTGACGTCATCACTTCTCCCTAGATCGACAAATAAGAACACTCCATCACCGGAGCGCTGGGGTTCCAAAACGCAACTGAATATGAAACCATTGCAGTTTCTCTTTTCTCTCTAACCAACGCCCGCGGTATATGCGACCCGCAGTTCCAGCCATTAAAAGTAGTAAGTACTTGGTGTCTCTTTTTCTATTGTTTCAAATTTTTTTTAACAAGGTATGAAACGTTCAGTAATTATACAATTACCCTAACCTAACCCTAACGCTAACCCTATCCTAATCCTAACCCTGAAGGTTTTACCGTGTTTAGATAACTTGATGCAATAGATAACCACTAAATGACAAAATACACCTCGTATCTTACTTAAAAGTGCAACGTACGCGTTCGTTTCAACGATTCTAGAGCAAAAGAGAGACTACTCGCCGTCTAGGACACAATGGGATTCTAAAAACATGGACTGGAATTCTAAGACAAGTGCATTTGTAAAAAGTTACTTGTAAAAGCTGATTTGTAATTCATGGCTTTCCAAACTGATTGGGGTTTAGACAGATGTCGGTCGACAAACAATTCACATTAAATACCAGCGCCATAGTAATTAATCAACAGGGAAAATTCGATGACATTGGAACATATTGCTTCGCTTTACGAGAGGATACAAGGAAGCATATATTTACATGTACTTAACATTTTTTGCATGAATTTCGTTTCACGTTTTTGCATCAAAAATCTTTTGTATCTTGTAGGATTATTCATATTTCTACTTGAAGACTACTTTCTTTTTTTTCCTACTTTCAGACCAGTTTAATGTAACATAAGCAATCGACTTCATGGTTTCTTGGAAACTACACCGTGGCATCTTTGTGCTTGGCCCTCTCTACGTTTCTATAGTTTATATGGGATTTTTCGCGTTCCCTTTTATTCGTGATCGACCTCCAAAGAAATTGTTTGAAGAAAAATCGATAAAAGGCGAAGTTATTGAGGCCGTCACCTTTTCCGATATCAATTTTAATAGCACTATT
This sequence comes from Montipora capricornis, assembly GCF_036669925.1. NCBI lineage: Eukaryota > Metazoa > Cnidaria > Anthozoa > Scleractinia > Acroporidae > Montipora > Montipora capricornis. The sequence continues at coordinate 50,160,303 of NC_090889.1, forward strand.
CACATCCCTGGTAATCTGAATTTGCACGTTTGGAACGATTTATGTGGACTGGACGTGGATCGTCTGCGTGAAACACCATTATTTCCACACCATCCCAATGAGAGTTTATTTCTAAGTTTCTTCTTGCTTCTGATGCCCTCCAAGAGTTTATATCATACCAAGATGTTATCACCTGAATCTACCTCGAGTTACGAAGGTTTTCGCCAACGCAAGGATACCCAAGCTTAGTTAATATTACCAATAATATTATTCTTACATACGTTGTATGCTATGCTGTATACGTTAAGATAATGTAGGTCATCTAGACATACCGATTTTCCCAATTTTAACTCAGATACTTACTACCTGCTAGGGCGTGATTGCCTCTGTCTTCAGGGTTTGTGTGACTGCAGTGTCCTGGAAGACTACGTTCCCTTCTTTTTCCCCGCAGGGGTTTTTTCGGGGTTTTCGTAGCAGGCGGTCACACTAATCACTGCCCATTTTTAGGCATGGTGCAACATGAACATTGAAGCACTTTTGACCAATTCCAATTGGTCACCTAGACAAGCTGACTCTCAGTCGCTTGCTTTACATTAACTCTTCGTTATACCATGTCGGAGAATGGTCTTGGCGGCTAGGCTACGCCATATACCACCCCTATCATTCAGACGTGATAATTGGCTGTACCCGTATGCTGCTTCTGTCATGTTGCATTTTAATCACTATTACTTTTCTATTTCAATTAATAGGTCACAGTACTGCATGTCTACATGAGCAGGGGCCATGTCGTTATGTCCATTTAAATTTTTCATAAGACTTCATGTAGTTAAGTACAGTTAAAGTCGGTTTCTGTGTGTGTGGACACAGTCATCCAATTAGTTTACATGTACTTCTGTCAAGCTGACTCCCTTCATTGCATTTACTTCCTTGTTGTGATCACACACATCATTCGGGTTTTGGCAGCCTGGCTGCCCTTAACAAATCATTGGCTGTGTCCGTGCATGTGGATTCCTTCATAGTTCATTACACCAATTATTAATTCTTCTCACTTTGTGAGCAGGGGCCATGTAGTCATCGTATAGTGCTGTGTTTATTTACTGGGTCTCTTGTAACTAGGGTCTTGTTTTGCCTTTATACTAATCTGCTCTTGTCAATATCCCATGATACTTTAGTCACCCATCAGGGCTTGTAAACCAATCAATAGGTTTTTTGCTTGAAGTGGGTCCTGTGCAAAGCCTTCTGGACTATCTTGCCTTGCGCGGCCCAGTTGATGGTGCACTTTTTCAATCTCTAGAGGGTAGACCTATTTCTAGACCCCTTTTTTACAGAATTATTGTCCTTGGAGTTAGAAGCTGTGGATTAGACCCCACTGAGTATAAAGGGCACAGCTTTCGCATCAGGGGGGCTTCTTTCGCTGCTACAAGCGGGCTGTCTGAAACCCCAAATTCGCCTCTTGAGCAGGTGGAAGTCTGATGCTTTCCGTAGGTATATTCGCATCCCAACTCTCCAGTCCTAATGTAAGGGTATGGAATCTGGTCATTTTTATTGTCACCTTTGACAAGGCAGGGGTCTTGTCCTTGGTTTCCTGTGTTTTACCCTGGTAGAGGCTCTGTCTCACCTTAATTTCTTTAATGCATTGTTGTACCTACCAGTACAGGCAGTCACAGGGGTGCTGTTCCTGTACTGTTATAACTTGTTTATTAAGGCCACTTTTTTGGTGATGAACAATTGCAGGGGCATTTTTCACACCAATGTCGTTGAATTTTGTTTTCATCAGGACATTGTCCTTGGTTCCATGTTATCTTGTTAGCAACTTTCTTGCTTCCACTTTTTGCAATTCATATGAGGTTGCCTTTGTCGCCATTCCTGTTGGGGTGGGGCTGCCTCCTTTATCCCAAGTCGGCTTTGGCGCTTTCAGATCCCCACCTTTGCTGGGCGTGCGATCAATTCTTTAATTTTGTGATGTAATATTTTCATTAAACCGGCTATGTGCTAAGGCACATAGCCAGATTTCTCCAAGTGGCCTGTCTATTTTTCTCCGCCCTGCAAACCGAGCTCAACAGTTTGGCGACTCACTCAACCTCATTTATATTGAGAGGCATAAAGGTGTTATTGGCTTGCCAATAAAAGTTTTATGCATCTCAATAATTAAGATTTATAATGCATGCATAATTATGCACTCAGCAAAGTGTCACGCGGTCATTCCTAGGGAGGAGCAATTAATAAGTATCCCCTAGAGGGAATTTGTTGCATTCCGAGAAAGTGCAGTAAATATTCATTCGCTTTTCAAGCTCGACTGATCTGGTTGTTCTGGTTGGTTCACCTCCCCATTGCCAGGTTCCATTATTTCTTTCTTTCTTTCTTTTTCTCAGTTTACTTCTGTGGTGGGCTTTCAGATCCCCACCTTTGCTGGGCGTGCGATCAATTCTTTAAGTTTGTGATGTAATATTTTCATTGCTATTAAACCGGCTTTGTGCTAAGGTACATAGCCAGATTTCTCCAAGTGGCCTGTCTATTTTTCTCCGTCCTGCAAACCGAGCACAACAGTTTGGCGACTCACTCAACCTCATTTATATTGAGAGGCATAAATAAAGTGTATAGATTTGTACAAATGAGCTTTATGGAATAAAATTCTCATGTTATCTGTAATAAAAGACTCTAAGCGACTGTTCAGTGCAATGAACCTCTTTAGCTTGTACGTTTTGTTTTTCCATTTCAAACCACGTGATGTTCCCAAGGAAATTTTCTTTTTGTTTTTAAATAAGTTATGCATACATATGCACATGCAGAAGACGACATTTGAAAGACATTTTTTCTGGAGTAACATCACGTGGTTTGAAATGGGAAAACAAAACGTACAAGCTAAAGAGGTTCATTGATCATGGATTGGCAAGCAATTGTCAAGCCTAAAACACTTTTAAGAACTTATTACAACGCACATTTATGCTTCTATCTCCGGGTTCTATGGGAAAATCCTGCAGTGAAATAAGATATCACAGGCCGCAGGCCACAAGTGGCTCGTATGTTATCGATCCTGATGGCGATGGAGGTTACGAACCATTCACTGTATTTTGTAACATGATTGACGAGAATGAAGTTGGAGTGACACTCATCGATCACGACAGTGAGAGTAGAACGCATGTATCAGGGTATGAATTAGCTGGAAGTTACAGTCGCAGCGTCCTCTATCTGGGGGCAGGCATCACAAGTGTTGCACAGATAGCTTCCCTTACGAA
>NC_090889.1:50168517-50176017 GCF_036669925.1 Montipora capricornis
AGCTCAAGCCTGATTTTTTTTACTACCTAACTGTCATTCATAACTGTGGTGATCAAAGACATGCTAGCGCTTCTTTTCAAAATTTAGATATAATATCTTTCATATTCTTATTCTTTATGTGAGGGATTCTGAGAGTTGTCGTAAAATGGCGCCATCGCAAAAGAGTCCTCTTAACCGAGCGTATCATGGCCTCTGGGAGCAGTTTCCGTCCAAGATCTCTCCTTTTTTTGGGATTAGCCGAGACACGTGAACAGAATTGAACTGCCCGCTTTGCAACGGTAAAGTACGATGTTGTCTTGATCGTGGCCACCACAGCCGCGTCTTCAACACCAACAGACCAAAAAAAAATGGAATCGCCTCATGCAAACTGAATAGGGGCAAAAAAACAACAACAAATAAACAGCTCGGTTAGATATTGAGTTCCCTCCTCTTTATTTTCACATTTCACGAGTAAAAGATACTGCCCCGTGGCTAGCTAGTTTGACACCTAAAGAAAAGAAAAAATTGCTTTCAGTTCTCATGCCTGTGGGGGAGGTATTTCTTCTATGTAGATGCGGGACACTGAATTCCATCCAGTGAGCGCATCCGCAACAGCCGGGTAACCAGAGCACCGACCGACCCAGAATCCCACGCTCACCATGCCCTTGTGAATTTTTTCACACACTCCTTCAATGTGGCGAGGGCGGTGTAAGTTTTTATATCTGCTTCCACTTCCAAATGCCATGAAGATCGTGCCATCAATAGCTGCTGGGGATGAGCACTCTGTTCCGTTGAAGGTAAAATACCATCGACTGCAGCAATAATTACAGTGAGCTATGCGGAGATTTCCATCCCAGTACACTTGCAGCGCAGTTTGATCAGACATTTTCTTGAAAATGCATTCCTGGTAAAATCAATAAAACATCTAAAAGGCAGGGGTCAAAATTTTAGTGTATAGGGGAATCTTTGTTTTCATTTTTTGCCTCATTATAACAAGGCTATCGATTTCTAATTCGTCAGCCGAGAATAAAGTGCTGGATATTGAAAATATTGAAAAATTGAACTCGGTATACCGGATAATTTCTGAGCAATTATGATGATTTGAGAATTCGCAATTTCACAAAGAATGTATAGCCATCATGGCTTCTAATTGACTCGTTATCAAGGTTAAAAGGCAGAAAATTAAAAAGGTTAGCAACGTCAAAAAAGCCTCTTTTACCTTTCGAAGTCATTTGTAAATAGCATGGTGCCTTCAGTCGGTGAGCAGCTCGTATCATTGCAATGCATGAAACAGAGACGTTTTATTCTATGCTTGTTGTAACATGATTTATACCGAGCCTTTTTTGGGGGCAATCTATGCATTATGGAGACCAGACGCAGGGGCTATGTTCACTGGCGCATTTTCATTCCATTGGGGTCTTGCTATTTCTATGCCTTTCCTCCTATCAGCTTGACAGCCCTTTGCCTTTTTGCGGAAAAACATCACATAACGGCATTAAAAAACTGCTTTCGGTGTCAGTTTTGAAGGTGCCTTTGCAAGCACGTAATTGGGACGACAACGTATCAAAACTCACCCTGATCAATCCAGTATCGTTTTCATCCTTTATGCTCTTAAACGTGCACTGTTTCCAACTACGGCTCAATGAACCTGCAGGACCCTGGAGGCCTTGTGGTCCTTGTGGACCTTCATCACCTTTGCCTCCTGGGGGCCCCCTAGCTCCGGGTACTCCCATGAATCCCGCTCGTCCAGGGATTCCAGGAATCCCGGGAATTCCTGGCATGCCGCAACAAGGGCTGCTGGTACAATAGGTTGGTTGAGTCTCCTTGGGAGCAAGGCAAAGTGTAAAAACAAAATTACGGATATCATTTATTCACCACTTTTCCTACTTTCAATTAAAGGTATTATATAGCTTCAAAAACAAAGCAGTTTTTTCACTATGTTTACATTTCTGTTATGTTTTAGTTGTCTTACCTAGTGAACCGACTGAAAGCGTTTTCAAAGGGTAAAAACAAAATCATGGATGTCATTTATTCACCACTATTCTTACGTTCTACTATTATTCAATGAATCTAACTTCTTTGAGGAGGCACTGCGGCCCAGCTGTTAGGGTGCTTGCCTTGAGATCCGGGTTCAAGACACATTCTGTCCACTGTTGAATTTGTTCCTGGTAGTCCCTGGTTCAACTTCTTAGCTGCGCTTGTAAATGGGAGGCACTGCGGCCCAGTGAATAGAGACAGTGCTTGCCTTGAGATCCGGTGATGCCGGGTTCAAGACATGTTCTGCCGACCATTCGTTGAATTTGTTCAATTTCTTGCCTGCACTTGTGAACAGCCAACTGGTTTGCCTCCGGCCAGGAGGGATTTTTAACAGTTGTTATTGAATGTCTGTTCTGTCGTGATTGTGTTTGATTGGCCCATAGAGACTTTTCAGTGAAAAGTCCCGATGGGGAGTGGTCAATTAAGTGTGTATTTATTTACTCTTTTTTGGGTTCCACGCTCGCTATTGTTTTTGAATAGAGACAAACCAAAGAGAATTACTGCCTATTGGTCTTTTAGACAAAACCTTTTCTCTGATTCTTTGTTAAGGAAATGCGGCCTTGGATTAAAAATAATGACTGATGATGATAAACATATAACAAGTATTTCTAGAGGGGAGCAGTGGTGGCGCAGTGGTGAGAGCACTCGACTCCCACCAATGTGGCTCGGGTTCGATTCCCAAACTCGGCGTCATATGTGGGTTGGGTTTTTCTCAATAGTAAAGAAAATTTAGTCGAAAGAAACTGTGGTGCTGCGTCGGTGGGAAATTGGAACAGAAATTGATTTTATCAAACGAGTTGATAAAGGTCTAATAACCAACGTGAAAGATTTGGAAAGCTGACGTTTAGAGCGTTATCCCTTACTCGGAGCGAAGGGCTAACGCTCGAAACGTCAGCTTTCTTTCAATAGAGCACAAAAAAATGGTTGATCCCAATTGAAGTTACGGCGGGAAGCGGATTTGAAGCCAAGACGTGTAATGTTCTCGCATTCATCGCTGTTGTATCGCGCTTGATCGACAAAATTGATTTCAAAGTAGGCCGCTCAGGTAGTAAGCTCCTAGAGCTGACGAAGATCAATCGAGGGGTAGTTTTCTCCTGCGAATTCAATCTCTGAACACAGTAATTTGAAGAAGGAAAGTGGTGTGTGTTTGCAAGTTCGTTTGAGCCTTTCGCGTGAAAGAAAAAGGAACATGCATGTTGTATGCCCTACACTGTCAGTTTGTTTGTTTGTTATTTATTTATTTGTTTTAGCAGGTTAACGTTTTGGCAGCTATTTAGCTGATGTGGACCTGCTATACCCACCACCCATACACTTACAAAGGACAGCCACAACACCGGGAATTTCATCCCCTACTCTTCTCGAATAGTGTGTGGGTTCTTTAATATATTCTTTGAATATATTTGTGAGACGGGGCCTACGGTTTATAGTCCTTATCCAAGAAGACTTGAAAGTCTAACCGTTTGCGGGTGTAATTACAAAGGCAGCACTTTATCCCCAGTTATTTAAAGACCATGAGTGTTGGTCCTGCCGGAGTTGTGGTCACGAACACTTGCATGGTAGCCCGGTGCTCAACCAACTGAGCCACCGGTGCGTGACAGGCACGTTGCTAATTGCCATATCTGACCACCATGAAAACTACTAACACTCAAGCAAATTTTAAACGTGGGCATCCAACGTGTCAAGCAAAGTTGATGATGCCGCTTGCACGCAACTTACTCTGCTTTTCTTACCGTGTCATTGGTGTTCGAATCACTTCCATTCGCCGCAAAACACAAAGACATCAGAATTGCCAGTGGTAAGCAAAACATAATGGCAAGTGGTATACGGATATCCATTGATGACCTGTAAATCCCTGTGGATGTTAAAATTCAAAGAGTTGAATGACTTAGATGGCGACATGTATTGCAAAAAATGATGCACGTTTCAGCTTTGATGCGGATTTTCTAACCAAGTCGTCCACATAGACGCGCGCAGGTTTTTTGTTCAACGGGAATTGGGCCCACACATGGACAGAGAAAAGCTCTGCGCAACGTGGGAATTGAACCCATGACCTTCGGGCTAGCCCCCCGCTGCTCTACCGACTGAGCTAAAAGGTCAGACGGGAGCGAATCGTGGGAACTGAAGCGGCAATGAATATGTACAAGTATAAGGAAGGGTTACGTTTTGTTGCAAATTGGTCGTGTAGCACTTTATATTTCAACAGAATTAACTATTGTAGGATAAATAAAAAGGGCGAATATAGTGGGTCTGACTTTGTATCTCAGTCGGTAGAGCAGCGTTGATCTAGCCCTAAGGTTGTGGGTTCAATTCCCACCTTAGCCAGAGTTTTCTTTGTCCTTCGATCTGTGGGCCCAATTCCATGAGTACAAAACAGTACTTCACATTACCTTACAATAGTTAATTCTGTTGAGATTATACTACGCCCTCACTGATGTCAGATATAATTGTGAGACGAGATAGCACATATAATCTAAGAGAGCACAACAAGGTCGTTATCCCTAAAGTTTCCTCATATTTTAAGTGCAATTTCATGGGGCACTTTTACCGCCAAAAAAACCCCTGTTACCACAGGAAACTGCATTTAGTGCGTGTGACCGACATTTCCCAAGGTAAATTTCCATGGATACGTCAAAAAGATCAGACGAAGCGCCCATGAAATTAAACGTAGTAAGTTGGAAGAGTGTTTTGATGCCCGAGGTACAAGTGCCAATCACGATTTATTTATTTATTTAGAAAATTCCATCGACTACAGAAAAGTTACTATGAGACGGTGAGGGGGCACGCGAACGGACTCTAGGTCCCAACGAGGCGACCCCCAGATAATTAGATAAATGTATATATATATATATATATATATAAAGAAAGATAACAATGAACTAAATAAATAAATAAATAAAAACATTAACAACAATTAAGTCTCCCTATTGAACGACAGTTAGGACAAATAGTTTTCCAGGTTCTAATTCTATCGGTTTCAAAGTCACAATCCAGTTTTTTAAAGTAGTGCTCATATAGCCTAGTTTTAAATTCTAATAAAATACGAATCCCTGAATAATGATGTGTGAAAATGGAGGAAATGACGAAGATTTAAAGAACTGGCAGCACTTCTAGTGCGGCCAGTAGAAAATCTAATAAAGTTACTAAGCGGAAAATTAAGTAAACCATTGACGCCGTTGTAGAGAAAAAGAAGATCGCGGCATTACAACCAGTAAGAAATAGGTAGCAAATTTAAAGATATTAAGCGAGATTTATAACTAGGGCTAGAATTAGGATCCCGGTGACAACCTAAAATATAGCGTGTAGCACGTCTCTGAACATCTTCAAGTAATTTTAAATCTCTAATGCAAGACTGAGGGGCCCAAACCTCACTGGAATAGCCAAGCTGAGATCGAACAAATGCTAAGTAAAGCAAACTTTGCGATCAGCCCCTAAACACGCACTGCCGAAGTGCCGCCGCAAAAAGCCAAGCTTTCTGTTGGCTTCGGCCACGACACTGGAAATATGAACCCCACGACAGAGTATTAGTGACAGTGACCCCAAGGTCTTTTTGGGTGGCAACAGCACCTAATGGGAAGTCATCCAGGGTATAGGGACTGACCGTAAGGTTGAGCAATGAAGAACTGCGCTTTCTAGATATTCTTAATACTTCACATTTACTAGTATTAAACTTAAGACCCCAAAGGGTAGTCCAATCGTATAAACAGTTCAAGTCTCTTTGCAAAGCTAGATAATCATCAGGAGTGCGCACAACGGATGAAGATTTTGCATCATCAGCGAAGAGAGCTATGGACATGGAATTGCTGACAACATCCGGGAGATCGTTCAGGTACAGCAAAAACAGAAATGGCCCGAGTAGGCCACCCTGAGGCACACCAGATGTGACTGATACCCAAGGAGAGTATTATAGTTATTATAGTTAGCACCCCACGAGCATGTGTCTTTAATGTTGATCGTGTATACATAAGGGATCTTGATCTCAAGAGCCCTAAATTATTGAAAGTCGAAGAAAACGATTTATGGTTGCTGCCGGAATGTGTGCTGAAGAGAATGGCAAGAAAAGGAATAAATGAGGGCCCCCCGAGTGTGCAGTACCATTACTTTATCTCTTGAAACCAAAAGCATTGTTTTGGGGCATTGCTTCAGTGCCTAAGCCATCGTTGTTGTTTGACCTCCGCATTGTCACACCCCCGAATTTATGACAAATCTTTTGCTTCTTGATCTTGTCTTACCCACCGGTTTTTTCTTTGACATGGTAGACAAAAGTTTGAATTAAGGCCTGCCTTACAAGGAAGTAGCCAAGGATAGCCGTGGTTGAATGTTTTAAGAGTTCAATTCTGTTCTTCAGACAAATAAGCTCATCGCAATATCCCCGAATAAGACAATAAAATCATTTTTACATTCGAAAAGATGCAATACAAAATGATCAAACAATGTCAAAAAAACATTCAAATCTCAAAAAATTCGTACGATGTCTTAAGGCCTGGCCAAACGCTCGCAACATTTCAATACAAAATCTTGCAACATTGTTAAGCACAACATCTTGCATACGTTTGACCACCCAATTGCGATATGTTGCATCACCAGTTGGATGATGTTGGATCAAATTTGAAAACGGTCAAATTTTTCGTGCAACATTTTGGATTTTGCATGATGTTGTACTCGTTTGGCCACGTTTTCTCAACATTGTTGTGCTAGGGGATGCGCGTTAAGTCCACTTCGTGCGTGTCAGGGGCCTGGGGCACATAAACATTGACATGTTGCGTTGAAAATGATGAAAATGTTGCGTGCGTTTGGCCACCCCGTGCAACACATGTCGCAACATCATGCAACAATGTTGAGTTGAAATGTTGCGAGCGTTTGGCCAGGCCTTTATTCACGTTACTTCCTTCAAGCCATAAGTCATAGTACTAATTCATGCAAGTAAATTAGATGAGTACTCCTCAGCGCTAGGGTAACCCGATCAGCGTTGTAAAAATGTTTAAAGATGCAATAAACTAACAATAGGATTTTCTTTCCTTCTTGTATCCAGGCCCTGGCATTTGAGATTTTCCCTGCACTTAGTACGTTGCTCAGTATAGCCAAAAATTGGACACTTGTCGCTTGGCAACCGATCGCAAAATCTGTCAACACCTTGTTATGCATATTAGGTTTAGATGACACAATCGAATCAAATAAAATTAAATGTACTTAAAACAAAAACATTAAGGATGTTATTGGCCTCAAACTTCTACCTGTATTGTAAAAAGGAATACTCAAAGATTTTGATCGGACTGAAACTTCTATAGATAACACTACGTCGTCTTTGAGTTTAATTTTGAAATATTTATAATAAAGTTTCGATATAACAATCACTCTGATGAATAGTTAAAACCGCGTGCTTTATGCCAGTACAGATGCACGGCTGACGCCACTGGTGCATATGGGGCTTAATTTGGAAAGTAAAATAAAAATTTGAGCCGAATGCGTGAGTAAATTAAGAAATTC
>NC_090889.1:50181017-50202483 GCF_036669925.1 Montipora capricornis
GCCGCTGCCGCTGCAGAGAAATTTCCTTTCGCAATATTCTTCACTGCTTTTATCTCCCCGGGAACAGTGCACTCGTGTTCTTCCACTCTTCCCGTGTTTGGGTATGCAACGAAGATCTAAACAGAAAAAAGTAGAAAATTCTAAATTAAGGTTCCTCATGGTGAAAACTACCCAGATCTGAAATCCAAAATGAAAGTAAATTACTTGATTATTAGCTAATTCAATTTAGAGCTAAACTTTATGACTATTTTTGTATGCCCTTGTGGAATATCCATTGATTCCTGCATTTTTTCCTCCAATGTCAGAGGACTTTCCTCTTGTTCTTTAATTTTCTCATTGCTACTTGTAAAGGTGAGGGATCTGCGCGAAGTTTTATCTGATGTCGACGATGTCTGATCAACTGAAGTGCGGCGAATTTCGGTGGTGATAATTTCATCTTTATTTCGTTTACCCGTAGGTGTAATTCCTGTCGGTGATCGAAGTGCTGCTGATCTCTTTGTACTTTGGTTTGTCTTCGAAGCTTCACGTTCTGGAGAAGTCATGATATCACCTTTTGCATTCCAAGTTCGCTCATTGCAGTGGCTTGTTAAGTTGGAAACTGAACTCGCAAGACGAACGGCTTGTCGCGCACAAGTTAAAGGGGCTAGGTCAAGCAATTTTAAGCAATTTCAGCACTGTTCGAATGGTCATAGAATTCACTAAAATGTCAAAATAACTGTTCAAAACTATAGAAGAACTCTAACAAAACACAGGGAAGCCAAGAAGGGACATGGATGGACAAAACTGGAGAGGATTGAAATGGATTGAATTTGGGTAAATTTGAAAAACGTCGGCCCACCTTTTTTCAAATTTATATCAGTCTACATCAAAATGTCATTTACAAAGCTGGAAAATTATTCTCAGTTGTTATGTGGCCGTGATTTTGCAAATGAAAGACTCTTGCTCTGACAATTTGACGTTTAGAGCTCATAATTAACAAAATTAAACAAAATTACCTAAAATAGCGTGACCTAGCTCCGTTAAGCAACTTAGATCGGAAAAGCTTTCTCCTTGCTCAAGGGGAAATCGTAGTGATTCAAATGATTGGGCTAGCACAACGCTGTCTTAGCCACTGTCAAGCAGCAAGGTCTTATTTCTCGAAACGCCAAAGACCGGCACCATATTGATTCTCTTACCGGAGATCAAGGACTTTTTACAAAATCGACAGTGAGGCTCGCGCTCCATCTCTCTGTTTTCTGACGGAGCAAAACAAAGCAAAACACCGCTCATTTTCAATTTTCCCGGGAGTTTACTCACGCCTGCGAAATTGATTGACAGATAACGATCTTACTGACAGGTCGGCAGGATAATTACATGGGGGCAGAATAGCCGCCTCAAATGTTTGTCTACAGGCTCTCTCCCCCCTTTTCCTCTCCCGTCGCTATTTTTTTCCCCAAAAAGAACCGAGAGCCTGTTCACAGGCTAATAAACTTGCGGGGAATTTCAAATTACCCGCGACAAAATTATTTACGTGAGAAACTAGTGTTACCATGGATACGTTTCGCAGGTAGAAAGAATTGAAATTTCGGTCAGGCGCGGGTTGATTAGTTTACAGTTTTATTTATCCTTATAAATGATGGATCGCGATAGTAAAAACAAATTGCGATTTTCAGACGGCAATACCACATTATATTGACGCGAAGCGACTCCGCCCAATACGGAATATATTTTCTCCCAACGAGCCGTCAATATAATGTGGTATTGCCGTCTCAAAATCGCAATTAGTTTATAATACAATACAATACAATACACATACAATACAATACACATACAATACAATACAACACAATACGATACAATACACTGACTTTACTTTGCTTCGAATTTAAAGATAGCAGAAATTGCTAATATCTCCAAAGAAAACAAGTTGAGGGAGTAACATGATTAAACTACAAATGAAATAAATTAATTAATAGGTAATAATACGAGATGCCTAGTTAAAGGAGAGTTTTCATAACTTAACATGTTAAGTTATGTTTACATGAAAAACTATACAAAACAAAAATTTGGTTTTATCAACGGAGTTGATGATGTAAATTGGCCACCGTACAGAGATTCTAAAAGCTGACGTTTCGAGCGTTAGCTCTTCGTCAGAGCGAATCGAGGGATTATGGGTTACGTGTAGTTTTTATAGTAGAGTAGGAGCTACGCTATTGGTGGTAACATGGCAACGTGAAAAATAGGAATATATTAGTTAAATGAAAAGCGTTCGTTAATACCGTGAGGATTAAGGGTGCCGATTTGAAAGATGAATTTTTGTTCCAGATTCTTGCGGCTTTCCGTCGTACCTAGATGTAGGGAAAGGCCGCAGATAGCCATGTGTTTTTTGGAGTGGTTAGGCAGATTAAAATGGCGAGCGACTGGCTTGGATGCATCCTTGTCATTCTTCTCAACATCGCGAAGGTGTTCGCGGAATCGGTCACCTAGTCGTCTACCTGTCTCACCAATGTATAATTTATTGCATAACGTGCAGGTTATGCAATAAATGACATTTGCGGAGGTACATGTGAAACGATCGGTGATCTTAACAGATCGCTTAGGTCCCGATATCTTGCTAGTGTTAACAATGAAAAGACAAGTTTTGCATCGTGAGCGCGCGCATTTGAAAGTGCCGGGTTGCTCGTTAGTTTTGAGCGCGCTTCTAACTAAAAAGTTGCCTACGTTTTTGTCGCGTTTGAATGAAATAAGTGGAGGTTGCGAAAAGATTCTACCAGTCTCGGGATCATTTTGGAGTAATTTAAAATTACTAAGAATGATGCTTTTGACTGCGTGATTATGAGGATGGAAAGTGAGGGTGAATGGAATTCTGTCATTCTTATCTTTTTGTGACGTTTGTAGTGATGACTGTCGATCAAATTGTTGGGCGCGATGATGGCCCGCTTTGACCACAGAGACAGGATAGCCACGTTTTTCGAAGAACTGGCACATCTCCTCTGATTTGCTGGAAAAATCGGAGTCATCACTACATAGACGTCGAAGTCTAAGAAATTGAGAATAAGGGATGGAGTTCTTGACATGTGATGGATGTGACGATGAATACAACAAATAACTGTGTGAATCAGTAGGTTTGTAGTGCACACTAGTACATAGCACGTTGCCTCTAATAGAAACGTTGATATCTAGAAAAGCCAATGAAGTTTCCGAAATTTCCCAGGTATATTTAAGAGCCGGATGAAAAGAGTTGACGGAGGTTATAAATTGATCGAGTTCTTCTCTGCTGGATGAAATAGCGCCGATGCAGTCGTCGATGTAACGGCCGTAGAGTTCAGGTTTGGGGCCGTTGTACTGACTAAAAAATTGGTGTTCATTATATCCTACAAAAAGATTGGCATAGCTAGGTCCCATTCTTGTGCCCATCGCTACACCATTAATTTGTTTGTAATAGTTGCCGGCGAATGAAAAACAATTAAGCGTTAAAACTAGTTCGGCAAGGCGGAGGAGCGTTTCCGAGCTAGGTTCTTTGACAGTGCGTTGATCGAAAAAGTGTTTAAGTGCTTGAAGACCTTCGCTATTAGGAATGACTGTGTATAGAGATGTAATGTCCATGGTGAAAATAAGTTTGTCTTGGCCGGAGAAATTGAAATCGCGGAAAATTTGTAGTGCGTGTGTACTGTCTTTAATGTATGATGGCAAAGATTTGACGATAGGCGTCATAATCCTGTCTAAGTAGCTCACGGTATTAACGAACGCTTTTCATTTAACTAATATATTCCTATTTTTCACGTTGCCATGTTACCACCAATAGCGTAGCTCCTACTCTACTATAAAAACTACACGTAACCCATAATCCCTCGATTCGCTCTGACGAAGGGCTAACGCTCGAAACGTCAGCTTTTAGAATCTCTGTACGGTGGCCAATTTACATTGTCAACTCCGTTGATAAAACCAAATTTTTGTATACTACTTCCCCACCGACGCAGCACCACAGTTTCTTTAGAAACTACCCCTTTATACAAAACAAAATCGAGTCAAAATACATTCGATTGATTTAGCTAGAAGCCCGCGACGTGTAAATTGAATTTTCTTTAATTGATAAGGTCGTTATTGTTTATTAAGGCGCTGTTACACTGTGAAAATTTTCGTGCAACTTGTCTTGCTCGAATAATTGCCCAATGTAACTGAATGTAACATACCTCGGTAGCGGCCAAAGACATTGCGAAACCAGGTGCAGAAACCGTTCCGGAAAGTACAATTGAGTCAGTTCTACTTTCCGCAACGGTTGCAACGAATGTTTTAAGCATTACTCTAACATCTGTCCTGCAACTTGTGTTGCAACGGTTTGCGGCACCAGCCAATAAAAATGTCCCTTTAAGCTCATGTGATCATCGAAACGAGACAAGTTGCATGAAACAACTTGTTTCGTAAGGTGAAAAGGTTTGTAGAAATGGCGTTTCGAAACAAATTGCACGAAAAATTGCACAGTGTAATGGAGCCTTTAGACAGATTTTGATAGCTACATAATAAAACCTTGATACTGAAATACACTGAGAGGATATTACATGGCCGCTTGGAGATACGAAATTTCTCTTCGAGTGTTGAAAAATATTTCACGACTGAGTGCAGCGAACGAGTGAAATATTTTTTAACTCGAGTAGAGAAGTTTCGTATCTCCAAGCAGCCAAGTAATATTCTATTGTTATATAAACACCAATAAAATACTAAAACATTTCACGAAAGGCATCCAAAGGCACGATTTTCATATGTAACCATAGCAACAGTGATCTTTTCATGTGTGAAAATGACATATTATCTTCAAGTGTGAGGATATCATGTTCTCGTGCGAAAGCGCACCTGGTATTTCACTGGTGTTTATATAATAAAATGGATTAAGGAAGAAAACTAGAAACAAATGGTTTAACCCGGCTTCATCGTCTATCGTCCATCGTCTAGAATCGCTTTAGAATCCACCGTTTGTGTTTCAGCACCTGCCTACTCAAAAACAAATGGTCTAACTTGTCAGTGAAAGTGCCAAAACGTAAAGTAATTATAAAAAGAGCATCTTGATTTTCCCTGAGATGTCGTTGTAGAGATGAGTAGTAGTGGGCAAGAAATTATTTTGCATATCAGCAAAACTGTGCAATCCTCTCAGTAGGTCTCCACGGTGGGAAGAATTTCTGTTAAAAAAATCTGCAGGGAAATCCGTCGTCAGTTTCAATATTGTGCTCAATCCACTATTGCAATTAGAATATAATTAGCAAGTCATGGCTGTACAAACTGCATTAATGATTAAAGGACTTTAATTTGGCAAATTACCCTCTTTCCAAGGGTTGTAGGGCAGATGCTGAAGAAAGAGATGGCGCTTGTGAACTTTGCAACGCTTTGGGTGTTTTTGGCGGTCGTTTCAGTCAGTAAAAAGGTTTGGTTTCAAATCGCCCTTTTTCGGCACCAAAACAGGGTTTTCTCGGTCGGAAATTTCACGCGAGATGCTAACTGTCAACTAGCGGTGGACAGTTTTGTTTCTTTTTTAACTGAGGGCTCACTTGACTGCACTCTCGAGTGCATTGGTGAACCACAGTGTCTTTCGTTCAACTTGGCGGCTCATCCTGACTCAGACGGTCTCTACCTGTCTACAGGTGTGACTTGCTAACCACAGTGACAAGTACAGGGCGAGAGAAATGGATTTACAAGAAAGCCATGTCTTCCATTACTACAGCCCATGGGTAAATATTTAAATTTGTTTATTTACTTTTCATAAAAAAAGTATTGGTATCGGAAGATCTTAGAGGGATTCATTTGAAAGGTTCCTGTTCACTATAAATTCCCAGCTGGTGTGCCTAAAGCCTTAGGGTGCGTTCGATTGACTCGTATTCCGGAATAGGAATACATAGAATAGAAGTTGGAAACCCTTCGTTTTACGGAGATTCACATTAATTTAAATTTTCGAACACCAGCTAAAAGGCTATTTTAAACATACCTTTATTATCCTAAAGCCTTCAAAACGCCAGACATACAGTTTTAAATCATCACTGAATTACTCCACGTATTCTTATTCCGGAATACGGTCAATCGAACGCACCCTTTAGTGTCTCCTTTCCCTCTTACTATAAACGTATACTTAGACTTTCTTTCTAGGAACTTTTTCCCCGGAGTGAACTTCGAATTCTTTCTTAATAAATTCTTGATTCGAACCAAATTTTGTCTTTTCAAAATTATCCGCTAAATGTAAATGTACAGTCAAACGCAAAGAAGCTAAATAATATATATACAGTTCTTTTAATGTTGAAAGGGAAAAAGTGATCTTCGCACATATCTGGACAATTTAAGAATTGTTTCTTATGGACACCTGACAAATTCAGACGGCTTTAAAGAATCCGCGGCCAATGCTCTACCAACTGAGTTATGAAGCAACACGGTTAGGAGGAAGTCAATTTGTTGGGCTCAAGTGACTGTACCCGTGATTCAGGAAGGACTCGATGAATAAAATAAATGTATTATATTTAAAGTGGGGGTTTAGAAATGTATAAACCGCACTTCATATATATATATTTGCAATTGGCTCGAGAGACCTTTGTAACTGATCTATAAATTGTCTTCTCCTCTCTCGTCCGCCTGTGAATCGTCATTCCTGTCGATCCAGTGTCATCTAGTTGGAGAAAAACACTAGCCCGGGAGAACCACGTAGAAAATTCCCACTGACTATCCAGATCGGCCATGCAGCCAGCATGGTTGCTCTGATAGTGTAGTGGTGATCACACACAACCGGTAATCAGGGGGACGTGGGTTCAAATCCCGCTCAGGGCGTAAAAAGTTTTTCTTCCAATGAAAATGTCATTCAGAGGGTTGTCCGTCCTTGATCACTTCTAAAATCTGTATAATTGATAACATTTAGACGAGGCTTGGACTGTGAATGCATTAGTGTTCTTCTCTGGGGGTAAAGATGCGGTGTTGGTTCGAGGGACCTTTCTAACTGATCTTTGTAACTGATATATATATATAAATATATATATATATATATATATATATATCTGACTGATTTTTGAAGAAGGTGGCTGCTTAAATTTTCGGTTGAATGCAGGCGAAGCCCGTATTCAACCTATTGGCGCGGTCTTTGAACCAGGGGGGGCTCCGTCAACACATGCCTGTGCAAACTCTAGAGTGTCTAAGCTATGATTTAAATGTTAGTTTGCACCTATAAGAGCAAGGCAAAGTAAGTTTAGGGGGGGTTGATTATACCCTGAGTTAGAGTTTGTGCTTTGGTTTAAATCAAATAACTTGTCAGTATTTCTGTGACACTACGTGTCAGGAATTGATCGCCCATGACTTACGAATGACCAAGAAGCTAATTCTCTTTCATCGGACTTGTTCAAAATTTAGGTCAGGAGGCCAGGAAATGGCTTACCTTGTCCTCTCAGGTGCCACAGGGATCCCCATGCAAGGACCAGTAAAATAGTAATTAGACACGTGTAAACTCGAGAAGTTGCATTGTCCAGGATGGGGTAAGGTTTGATCCTAGCTGCAATCATAGCTGTCAGTAGAGAGAACTTTGTTGTGCATCTGAAGGTGCTAAGTTACAGCATCAATGGGTAGCTTTTTGTAAATCCAGTCAGAAATTAGCATGGAATGAAAAGGAATTCAATGCTATGGCCAATGGGAGGCTCAGCCTGAATGGAATTTGCTTGAGCAAGATTGTTTAGTCTGCATCTGCTCCATTGTGCTTTGATATCTGACTGATTTTTGAAGAAGGTGGCTGCTTAAATTTTCGGTTGAATGCGGGCAAAGCCCGTATTCAAGCTCTTGGCGCGGTCATTGAACCAGGGGGGGCTCCGTCAACACATGCCTGTGCAAACTCTAGAGTGTCTAAGCTATGATTTAAATGTTAGTTTGCACCTATAAGAGCAAGGCAAAGTTAGTTTAGGGGGGGTTGATTATACCCTGAGTTAGAGTTTGTGCCTTGGTTTAAATCAAATAACTTGTCAGTATTTCTGTGACACTACTTGGCAGAAATTGATCGCCTATGACTTAGGAATGACCAAGAAGCTAATTCTCTTATATAGGACTTGATCAAAATTTAAGTCAGGAAGTCAGGAAATGTCTTACCTTGACCTCTCAAGTGCCACAGGGATCCCCATGCAAGGACCAGTATAATAATAATTAGACACGTGTAATCTCGAGAAATTGCATTGTGCAGGATGGGGTAAGGTTTGATCCTAGCTGCAATCATAGCTGTCAGTAGAGAGAACTTTGTTGTGCATCTGAAGGTGCTAAGTTACAGCATCAATGGGTAGCTTTTTGTAAATCCAGTCAGAAATTAGCATGGAATGAAAAGGAATTCAATGCTATGGCCAATGGGAGGCTCAGCCTGAATGGAATTTGCTTGAGCAAGATTGTTTAGTCTGTATCTGCTCCATTGTGCTTTGATATCTGACTGATTTTTGAAGAAGGTGGCTGCTTAAATTTTCGGTTGAATGGGGGCGAAGCCCATATTCAACCTCTTGGCGCGGTCTTTGAACCAGAAGGGGCTCCGTCAACACATGCCTGTGCAAACTCTAGAGTGTCTAAGCTATGATTTAAATGTTAGTTTGCACCTATAAGAGCACGGCAAAGTTAGTTTAGGGGAGGTTGATTATACCCTGAGTTAGAGTTTGTGCCTTGGTTTAAATCAAATAACTTGTCAGTATTTCTGTGACACTACTTGGCAGAAATTGATCGCCTATGACTTAGGAATGACCAAGAAGCTAATTCTCTTATATAGGACTTGATCAAAATTTAAGTCAGGAAGTCAGGAAATGTCTTACCTTGACCTCTCAGGTGCCACAGGGATCCCCAATGCAAGGACCAGTAAAATAATAATTAGACACGTGTAAACTCGAGAAGTTGCATTGTCCAGGATGGGGTAAGGTTTGATCCTAGCTGCAATCATAGCTGTCAGTAGAGAGAACTTTGTTGTGCATCTGAAGGTGCTAAGTTACAGCATCAATGGGTAGCTTTTTGTAAATCCAGTCAGAAATTAGCATGGAATGAAAACGAATTCAATGCTATGGCCAATGGGAGGCTCAGCCTGAATGGAATTTGCTTGAGCAAGATTGTTTAGTCTGCATCTGCTCCATTGTGCTTTGATATCTGACCGATTTTTGAAGAAGGTGGCTGCTTAAATTTTCGGTTGAATGCGGGCGAAGCCCGTATTCAACCTCTTGGCGCGGTCTTTGAACCAGGAGGGGCTCCGTCAACACATGCCTGTGCAAACTCTAGCTTGTCTACGCTATGATTTAAATGATAGTTGGCCACTATTAGATCACGGCAAAGATAGTTTAGGGGGGGTTGATTATACCCTGAGTTAGAGTTTGTGCCTTGGTTTAAATCAAATAACTTGTCAGTATTTCTGTGACACTACTTGGCAGAAATTGATCGCCTATGACTTAGGAATGACCAAGAAGCTAATTCTCTTATATAGGACTTGATCAAAATTTAAGTCACGAAATCAGGAAATGTCTTACCTTGACCTCTCAGGTGCCACAGGGATCCCCAATGCAAGGACCATTAAAATAATAATTAGACACGTGTAAACTCGAGAAGTTGCATTGTCCAGGATGGGGTAAGGTTTGATCCTAGCTGCAATCATAGCTGTCAGTAGAGAGAACTTTGTTGTGCATCTGAAGGTGCTAAGTTACAGCATCAATGGGTAGCTTTTTGTAAATCCAGTCAGAAATTAGCATGGAATGAAAAGGAATTCAATGCTATGGCCAATGGGAGGCTCAGCCTGAATGGAATTTGCTTGAGCAAGATTGTTTAGTCTGCATCTGCTCCATTGTGCTTTGATATCTGACTGATTTTTGAAGAAGGTGGCTGCTTAAATTTTCGGTTGAATGCGGGCGAAGCCCGTATTCAACCTCTTGGCGCGGTGATTGAACCAGGAGGGGCTCCGTCAACACATGCCTGTGCAAACTCTAGATTGTCTAAGCTATGATTTAAATGTTAGTTTGCACCTATAAGAGCACGGCAAAGTTAGTTTAGGGGGGGTGATTATACCCTGTGTTAGAGTTTGTGCTTTTGTTTAAATCAAATAACTTGTCAGTTTATTTTTGACACTACTTGGCAGAAATTTATCGCCTACGACTTTGGATTGTTCTAGAATCTAATTCTTTTTTATAGGACTTGATTAAAACTTAATTCAGGAAGTCAGGAAATGTCTTACCTTGACCTCTCAGGTGCCACAGGGATCCCCAATGCAAGGACCAGTAAAATAATAATTAGACACGTGTAAACTCGAGAAGTTGCATTGTCCAGGATGGGGTAAGGTTTGATCCTAGCTGCAATCATAGCTGTCAGTAGAGAGAACTTTGTTGTGCATCTGAAGGTGCTAAGTTACAGTATCAATGGGTAGCTTTTTGTAAATCCAGTCAGAAATTAACATGGAATGAAAAGGAATTCAATGCTATGGCCAATGGGAGGCTCAGCCTGAATGGAATTTGCTTGAGCAAGATTGTTTAGTCTGTATCTGCTCCATTGTGCTTTGATATCTGACTGATTTTTGAAGAAGGTGGCTGCTTAAATTTTCGGTTGAATGGGGGCGAAGCCCATATTCAACCTCTTGGCGCGGTCTTTGAACCAGGAGGGGCTCCGTCAACACATGCCTGTGCAAACTCTAGAGTGTCTAAGCTATGATTTAAATGTTAGTTTGCACCTATAAGAGCACGGCAAAGTTAGTTTAGGGGAGGTTGATTATACCCTGAGTTAGAGTTTGTGCCTTGGTTTAAATCAAATAACTTGTCAGTATTTCTGTGACACTACTTGGCAGAAATTGATCGCCTATGACTTAGGAATGACCAAGAAGCTAATTCTCTTATATAGGACTTGATCAAAATTTAAGTCAGGAAGTCAGGAAATGTCTTACGTTGACCTCTCAGGTGCCACAGGGATCCCCAATGCAAGGACCAGTAAAATAATAATTAGACACGTGTAAACTCGAGAAGTTGCATTGTCCAGGATGGGGTAAGGTTTGATCCTAGCTGCAATCATAGCTGTCAGTAGAGAGAACTTTGTTGTGCATCTGAAGGTGCTAAGTTACAGCATCAATGGGTAGATTTTTGTAAATCCAGTCAGAAATTAGCATGGAATGAAAAGGAATATAATGCTATGGCCAATGGGAGGCTCAGCATGAATGGAATTTGCTTGAGCAAGATTGTTTAGTCTGCATCTGCTCCATTGTGCTTTGATATCTGACCGATTTTTGAAGAAGGTGGCTGCTTAAATTGTCGGTTGAATCCGGGCGAAGCCCGTATTCAACCTCTTGGCGCGGTCTTTGAACCAGGAGGGGCTCCGTCAACACATGCCTGTGCAAACTCTAGAGTGTCTAAGCTATGATTTAAATGTTAGTTTGCACCTATAAGAGCAAGGCAAAGTAAGTTTAGGGGGGGTTGATTATACCCTGAGTTAGAGTTTGTGCCTTGGTTTAAATCAAATAACTTGTCAGTATTTCTGTGACACTACTTGGCAGAAATTGATCGCCTATGACTTACGAATGACCAAGAAGCTAATTCTCTTATATAGGACTTGATCAAAATTTAAGTCAGGAAGTCAGGAAATGTCTTACCTTGACCTCTCAAGTGCCACAGGGATCCCCATGCAAGGACCAGTAAAATAGTAATTAGACACGTGTAAACTCGAGAAGTTGCATTGTCCAGGATGGGGTAAGGTTTGATCCTAGCTGCAATCATAGCTGTCAGTAGAGAGAACTTTGTTGTGCATCTGAAGGTGCTAAGTTACAGCATCAATGGGTAGCTTTTTGTAAATCCAGTCAGAAATGAGCATGGAATGAAAAGGAATTCAATGCTATGGCCAATGGGAGGCTCAGCCTGAATGGAATTTGCTTGAGCAAGATTGTTTAGTCTGCATCTGCTCCATTGTGCTTTGATATCTGACTGATTTTTGAAGAAGGTGGCTGCTTAAATTTTCGGTTGAATGCGGGCAAAGCCAGTATTCAAGCTCTTGGCGCGGTCATTGAACCAGGGGGGGCTCCGTCAACACATGCCTGTGCAAACTCTAGAGTGTCTAAGCTATGATTTAAATGTTAGTTTGCACCTATAAGAGCAAGGCAAAGTTAGTTTAGGGGGGGTTGATTATACCCTGAGTTAGAGTTGGTGCGTTGGTTTAAATGAAATGACTTGTCAGTAGTTCTGTGGCAATACTTGGCAGAAATTGATCGCGTATGAGTTAGGAAGGATCAAGAAGATAATTCTGTTATATAGAAATTGATGAAAATATAAGTCAAGAAGTCAGGAAATGTCTTACCTTGACCCCTCAAGTGCCACAGGGATCCCCATGCAAGGACCAGTAAAATAATAATTAGACACGTGTAAACTCGAGAGGTTGCATTGTCCAGGATGGGGTAAGGTTTGATCCTAGCTGCAATCATAGCTGTGAATAGAAAGAACTTTGTTGTGCATCTAAAGGTGCTAAGTTACAGCATTTATGGGTAGCTTTTTGTAAATCCAGTCCGAAATTAGCATGTAATGAAACCGAATTGAATGTTATGGCCAATGAGAGGCTCAGCCTGAATAGAATTTGCTTGAGCAAGATTGTTTAGTCATCATCTGCTCCATTGTGCTCTGATATCTGACCGATTTTTGAAGAAGGTGGCTGCTTAAATTGTCGGTTGAATCCGGGCGAAGCCCGTATTCAACCTCTTGGCGCGATCTTTGAACCAGGAGGGGCTCCGTCAACACATGCCTGTGCAAACTCTAGAGTGTCTAAGCTATGATTTAAATGTTAGTTTGCACCTATAAGAGCAAGCCAAAGTAAGTTTAGGGGGGGTTGATTATACCCTGAGTTAGAGTTTGTGCCTTGGTTTAAATCAAATAACTTGTCAGTATTTCTGTGACACTACTTGGCAGAAATTGATCGCCTATGACTTAGGAATGACCAAGAAGCTAATTCTCTTATATAGGACTTGATCAAAATTTAAGTCAGGAAGTCAGGAAATGTCTTACCTTGACCTCTCAGGTGCCACAGGGATCCCCAATGCAAGGACCAGTAAAATAATAATTAGACACGTGTAAACTCGAGAAGTTGCATTGTCCAGGATGGGGTAAGGTTTGATCCTAGCTGCAATCATAGCTGTCAGTAGAGAGAACTTTGTTGTGCATCTGAAGGTGCTAAGTTACAGCATCAATGGGTAGCTTTTTGTAAATCCAGTCAGAAATTAGCATGGAATGAAAAGGAATTCAATGCTATGGCCAATGGGAGGCTCAGCCTGAATGGAATTTGCTTGAGCAAGATTGTTTAGTCTGCATCTGCTCCATTGTGCTTTGATATCTGACCGATTTTTGAAGAAGGTGGCTGCTTAAATTGTCGGTTGAATCCGGGCGAAGCCCGTATTCAACCTCTTGGCGCGGTCTTTGAACCAGGAGGGGCTCCGTCAACACATGCCTGTGCAAACTCTAGAGTGTCTAAGCTATGATTTAAATGTTAGTTTGCACCTATAAGAGCAAGGCAAAGTAAGTTTAGGGGGGGCTGATTATACCCTGAGTTAGAGCTTGTGCCTTGGTTTAAATCAAATAACTTGTCAGTATTTCTGTGACACTACTTGGCAGAAATTGATCGCCTATGACTTACGAATGACCAAGAAGCTAATTCTCTTATATAGGACTTGATCAAAATTTAAGTCAGGAAGTCAGGAAATGTCTTACCTTGACCTCTCAAGTGCCACAGGGATCCCCATGCAAGGACCAGTAAAATAGTAATTAGACACGTGTAAACTCGAGAAGTTGCATTGTCCAGGATGGGGTAAGGTTTGATCCTAGCTGCAATCATAGCTGTCAGTAGAGAGAACTTTGTTGTGCATCTGAAGGTGCTAAGTTACAGCATCAATGGGTAGCTTTTTGTAAATCCAGTCAGAAATGAGCATGGAATGAAAAGGAATTCAATGCTATGGCCAATGGGAGGCTCAGCCTGAATGGAATTTGCTTGAGCAAGATTGTTTAGTCTGCATCTGCTCCATTGTGCTTTGATATCTGACTGATTTTTGAAGAAGGTGGCTGCTTAAATTTTCGGTTGAATGCGGGCAAAGCCAGTATTCAAGCTCTTGGCGCGGTCATTGAACCAGGGGGGGCTGTGTCAAGACATGCCTGTGCAAACTCTAGAGTGTCTAAGCTATGATTTAAATGTTAGTTTGCACCTATAAGAGCAAGGCAAAGTTAGTTTAGGGAGGGGTTGATTAACTTGTCAGTATTTCTGTGACACTACTTGGCAGAAATTGATCGCCTATGACTTAGGAATGACCAAGAAGCTAATTCTCTTATATAGGACTTGATCAAAATTTAAGTCAGGAAGTCAGGAAATGTCTTACCTTGACCTCTCAGGTGCCACAGGGATCCCCAATGCAAGGACCAGTAAAATAATAATTAGACACGTGTAAACTCGAGAAGTTGCATTGTCCAGGATGGGGTAAGGTTTGATCCTAGCTGCAATCATAGCTGTCAGTAGAGAGAACTTTGTTGTGCATCTGAAGGTGCTAAGTTACAGTATCAATGGGTAGCTTTTTGTAAATCCAGTCAGAAATTAACATGGAATGAAAAGGAATTCAATGCTATGGCCAATGGGAGGCTCAGCCTGAATGGAATTTGCTTGAGCAAGATTGTTTAGTCTGTATCTGCTCCATTGTGCTTTGATATCTGACTGATTTTTGAAGAAGGTGGCTGCTTAAATTTTCGGTTGAATGGGGGCGAAGCCCATATTCAACCTCTTGGCGCGGTCTTTGAACCAGGAGGGGCTCCGTCAACACATGCCTGTGCAAACTCTAGAGTGTCTAAGCTATGATTTAAATGTTAGTTTGCACCTATAAGAGCACGGCAAAGTTAGTTTAGGGGAGGTTGATTATGCCCTGAGTTAGAGTTTGTGCCTTGGTTTAAATCAAATAACTTGTCAGTATTTCTGTGACACTACTTGGCAGAAATTGATCGCCTATGACTTAGGAATGACCAAGAAGCTAATTCTCTTATATAGGACTTGATCAAAATTTAAGTCAGGAAGTCAGGAAATGTCTTACCTTGACCTCTCAGGTGCCACAGGGATCCCCAATGCAAGGACCAGTAAAATATTAGTTAGACACGTGTAAACTCGAGAAGTTGCATTGTCCAGGAGGGGGTAAGGTTTGATCCTAGCTGCAATCATAGCTGTCAGTAGAGAGATCTTTGTTGTGCATCTGAAGGTGCTAAGTTACAGCATCAATGGGTAGCTTTTTGTAAATCCAGTCAGAAATTAGCATGGAATGAAAAGGAATTCAATGCTATGGCCAATGGGAGGCTCAGCCTGAATGGAATTTGCTTGAGCAAGATTGTTTAGTCTGCATCTGCTCCATTGTGCTTTGATATCTGACCGATTTTTGAAGAAGGTGGCTGCTTAAATTGTCGGTTGAATCCGGGCGAGCCCGTATTCAACCTCTTGGCGCGGTCTTTGAAACCAGGAGGGGCTCCGTCAACACATGCCTGTGCAAACTCTAGAGTGTCTAAGCTATGATTTAAATATTAGTTTGCACTTATAAGAGCAAGGCAAAGTTAGTTTAAGGGGGGTTGATTATACCCTGAGTTAGAGTTTGTGCCTTGGTTTAAATCAAATAACTTGTCAGTATTTCTGTGACACTACTTGGCAGAAATTGATCGCCTATGACTTAAAAATGACCAAGAAGCTAATTCTCTTATATAGGGATCAAAATTTAAGTCAGGAAGTCAGGAAATGTCTTACCTTGACCTCTCAAGTGCCACAGGGATCCCCATGCAAGGACCAGTAAATAATTAGACACGTGTAAACTCGAGAAGTTGCATTGTCCAGGATGGGGTAAGGTTTGATCCTAGCTGCAACATCTGTCAGTAGAGAGAACTTTGTTGTGCTGCATCTGAAGGTGCTAGCGCATCAATGGGTAGCTTTTTGTAAATCCAGTCAGAAATTAGCATGGAATGAAAAGGAATTCAATGCTATGGCCAATGGGAGGCTCAGCCTGAATGGATTTGCTTGAGCAAGATTGTTTAGTCTGCATCTGCTCCATTGTGCTTTGATATCTGACTGATTTTTGAAGAAGGTGGCTGCTTAAATTTCGGTTGAATGCGGGCAAAGCCCGTATTCAACCTCTTGGCGCGGTCATTTGAACCAGGGGGGCTCCGTCAACACATGCCTGTGCAAACTCTAGAGTGTCTAAGCTATGATTTAAATGTTAGTTTGCACCTATAAGAGCAAGGCAAAGTTAGTTTAGGGAGGGGGTGATAAATCAAATAACTTGTCAGTATTTCTGTGACACTACTTGGCAGAAATTGATCGCCTATGACTTAGGAATGACCAAGAAGCTAATTCTCTTATATAGGACTTGATCAAAATTTAAGTCAGGAAGTCAGGAAATGTCTTACCTTGACCTCTCAGGTGCCACAGGGATCCCCATGCAAGGACCAGTAAAATAATAATTAGACACGTGTAAACTCGAGAAGTTGCATTGTCCAGGATGGGGTAAGGTTTGATCCTAGCTGCAATCATAGCTGTCAGTAGAGAGAACTTTGTTGTGCATCTGAAGGTGCTAAGTTACAGCATCAATGGGTAGCTTTTTGTAAATCCAGTCAGAAATTAGCATGGAATGAAAAGGAATTCAATGCTATGGCCAATGGGAGGCTCAGCCTGAATGGAATTTGCTTGAGCAAGATTGTTTAGTCTGCATCTGCTCCATTGTGCTTTGATATCTGACTGATTTTTGAAGAAGGTGGCTGCTTAAATTTTCGGTTGAATGCGGGCGAAGCCCGTATTCAACCTCTTGGCGCGGTCTTTGAACCAGGGGGGGCTCCGTCAACACATGCCTGTGCAAACTCTAGAGTGTCTAAGCTATGATTTAAATGTTAGTTTGCACCTATAAGAGCAAGGCAAAGTTAGTTTAGGGGGGGTTGATTATACCCTGAGTTAGAGTTTGTGCCTTGGTTTAAATCAAATAACTTGTCAGTATTTCTGTGACACTACTTGGCAGAAATTGATCGCCTATGACTTAGGAATGACCAAGAAGCTAATTCTCTTATATAGGACTTGATCAAAATTTAAGTCAGGAAGTCAGGAAATGTCTTACCTTGACCTCTCAGGTGCCACAGGGATCCCAATGCAAGGACCAGTAAAATAATAATTAGACACGTGTAAACTCGAGAAGTTGCATTGTCCAGGATGGGGTAAGTTTGATCCTAGCTGCAATCATAGCTGTCAGTAGAGAGAACTTTGTTGTGCATCTGAAGGTGCTAAGTTACATCAATGGGTAGCTTTTTGTAAATCCAGTCAGAAATTAGCATGGAATGAAAAGGAATTCAATGCTATGGCCAATGGGAGGCTCAGCCTGAATGGAATTTGCTTGAGCAAGATTGTTTAGTCTGCATCTGCTCCATTGTGCTTTGATATCTGACTGATTTTTGAAGAAGGTGGCTGCTTAAATTTTCGGTTGAATGCGGGCGAAGCCCGTATTCAACCTCTTGGCGCGGTCTTTGAACCAGGAGGGGCTCCGTCAACACATGCCTGTGCAAACTCTAGAGTGTCTAAGCTATGATTTAAATGTTAGTTTGCACCTATAAGAGCAAGGCAAAGTAGTTTAGGGGGGTTGATTATACCCTGAGTTAGAGTTTGTGCCTTGGTTTAAATCAAATAACTTGTCAGTATTTCTGTGACACTACTTGGCAGAAATTGATCGCCTATGACTTAGGAATGACCAAGAAGCTAATTCTCTTATATAGGACTTGATCAAAATTTAAGTCAGGAAGCCAGGAAATGTCTTACCTTGACCTCTCAAGTGCCACAGGGATCCCCATGCAAGGACCAGTAAAATAATAATTAGACACGTGTAAACTCGAGAAGTTGCATTGTCCAGGATGGGGTAAGGTTTGATCCTAGCTGCAATCATAGCTGTCAGTAGAGAGAACTTTGTTGTGCATCTGAAGGTGCTAAGTTACAGCATCAATGGGTAGCTTTTTGTAAATCCAGTCAGAAATTAGCATGGAATGAAAAGGAATTCAATGCTATGGCCAATGGGAGGCTCAGCCTGAATGGAATTTGCTTGAGCAAGATTGTTTAGTCTGCATCTGCTCCATTGTGCTTTGATATCTGACTGATTTTTGAAGAAGGTGGCTGCTTAAATTTTCGGTTGAATGCGGGCGAAGCCCGTATTCAACCTCTTGGCGCGGTCTTTGAACCAGGAGGGGCTCCGTCAACACATGCCTGTGCAAACTCTAGAGTGTCTAAGCTATGATTTAAATATTAGTTTGCACTTATAAGAGCAAGGCAAAGTTAGTTTAAGGGGGGTTGATTATACCCTGAGTTAGAGTTTGTGCCTTGGTTTAAATCAAATAACTTGTCAGTATTTCTGTGACACTACTTGGCAGAAATTGATCGCCTATGACTTAGGAATGACCAAGAAGCTAATTCTCTTATATAGGACTTGATCAAAATTTAAGTCAGGAAGTCAGGAAATGTCTTACCTTGACCTCTCAAGTGCCACAGGGATCCCCATGCAAGGACCAGTAAAGTAATAATTAGACACGTGTAAACTCGAGAAGTTGCATTGTCCAGGATGGGGTAAGGTTTGATCCTAGCTGCAATCATAGCTGTCAGTAGAGAGAACTTTGTTGTACATCTGAAGGTGCTAAGTTACAGCATCAATGGGTAGCTTTTTGTAAATCCAGTCAGAAATGAGCATGGAATGAAAAGGAATTCAATGCTATGGCCAATGGGAGGCTCAGCCTGAATGGAATTTGCTTGAGCAAGATTGTTTAGTCTGCATCTGCTCCATTGTGCTTTGATATCTGACTGATTTTTGAAGAAGGTGGCTGCTTAAATTTTCGGTTGAATGCGGGCAAAGCCCGTATTCAACCTCTTGGCGCGGTCTTTGAACCAGGGGGGGCTGTGTCAAGACATGCCTGTGCAAACTCTAGAGTGTCTAAGCTATGATTTAAATGTTAGTTTGCACCTATAAGAGCAAGGCAAAGTTAGTTTAGGGAGGGGTTGATTAACTTGTCAGTATTTCTGTGACACTACTTGGCAGAAATTGATCGCCTATGACTTAGGAATGACCAAGAAGCTAATTCTCTTATATAGGACTTGATCAAAATTTAAGTCAGGAAGTCAGGAAATGTCTTACCTTGACCTCTCAGGTGCCACAGGGATCCCCATGCAAGGACCAGTAAAATAATAATTAGACACGTGTAAACTCGAGAAGTTGCATTGTCCAGGATGGGGTAAGGTTTGATCCTAGCTGCAATCATAGCTGTCAGTAGAGAGAACTTTGTTGTGCATCTGAAGGTGCTAAGTTACAGCATCAATGGGTAGCTTTTTGTAAATCCAGTCAGAAATTAGCATGGAATGAAAAGGAATTCAATGCTATGGCCAATGGGAGGCTCAGCCTGAATGGAATTTGCTTGAGCAAGATTGTTTAGTCTGCATCTGCTCCATTGTGCTTTGATATCTGACCGATTTTTGAAGAAGGTGGCTGCTTAAATTTTCGGTTGAATGCGGGCGAAGCCCGTATTCAACCTCTTGGCGCGATCTTTGAACCAGAGGGGCTCCGTCAACACATGCCTGTGCAAACTCTAGAGTGTCTAAGCTATGATTTAAATGTTAGTTTGCACCTATAAGAGCAAGCAAAGTTAGTTTAGGGGGGGTGATTATACCCTGAGTTAGAGTTTGTGCCTTGGTTTAAATCAAATAACTTGTCAGTATTTCTGTGACACTACTTGGCAGAAATTGATCGCCTATGACTTAGGAATGACCAAGAAGCTAATTCTCTTATATAGGACTTGATCAAAATTTAAGTCAGGAAGTCAGGAAATGTCTTACCTTGACCTCTCAGGTGCCACAGGGATCCCCAATGCAAGGACCAGTAAAATAATAATTATACACGTGTAAACTCGAGAAGTTGCATTGTCCAGGATGGGGTAAGGTTTGATCCTAGCTGCAATCATAGCTGTCAGTAGAGAGAACTTTGTTGTGCATCTGAAGGTGCTAAGTTACAGCATCAATGGGTAGCTTTTTGTAAATCCAGTCAGAAATTAGCATGGAATGAAAAGGAATTCAATGCTATGGCCAATGGGAGGCTCAGCCTGAATGGAATTTGCTTGAGCAAGATTGTTTAGTCTGCATCTGCTCCATTGTGCTTTGATATCTGACTGATTTTTGAAGAAGGTGGCTGCTTAAATTTTCGGTTGAATGCGGGCGAAGCCCGTATTCAACCTCTTGGCGCGGTCATTGAACCAGGGGGGCTCCGTCAACACATGCCTGTGCAAACTCTAGAGTGTCTAAGCTATGATTTAAATGTTAGTTTGCACCTATAAGAGCAAGGCAAAGTTAGTTTAGGGGGGGTTGATTATACCCTGAGTTAGAGTTTGTGCCTTGGTTTAAATCAAATAACTTGTCAGTATTTCTGTGACACTACTTGGCAGAAATTGATCGCCTATGACTTAGGAATGACCAAGAAGCTAATTCTCTTATATAGGACTTGATCAAATTTAAGTCAGGAGTCAGGAAATGTCTTACCTTGACCTCTCAGGTGCCACAGGGATCCCCAATGCAAGGACCAGTAAAAATATAATTAGACACGTGTAAACTCGAGAAGTTGCATTGTCCAGGATGGGGTAAGGTTTGATCCTAGCTGCAATCATAGCTGTCAGTAGAGAGAAATTTGTTGTGCATCTGAAGGTGCTAAGTTACAGCATCAATGGATAGCTTTTTGTAAATCCAGTGAGAAATGAGCATGGAATGAAAAGGAATTCAATGCTATGGCCATGGGAGGCTCAGCCTGAATGGAATTTGCTTGAGCAAGCCTGTTTAGTCTGCATCTGCTCCATTGTGCTTTGATATCTGACTGATTTTTGAAGAGGTGGCTGCTTAAATTTTCGGTTGAATGCGGGCAAAGCCCGTATTCAACCTCTTGGCGCGGTCATTGAACCAGGGGGGGCTCCGTCAACACATGCCTGTGCAAACTCTAGAGTGTCTAAGCTATGATTTAAATGTTAGTTTGCACCTATAAGAGCAAGGCAAAGTTAGTTTAGGGGGGGTTGATTATACCCTGAGTTAGAGTTTGTGCCTTGGTTTAAATCAAATAACTTGTCAGTATTTCTGTGACACTACTTGGCAGAAATTGATCGCCTATGACTTAGGAATGACCAGAAGCTAATTCTCTTATATAGGACTTGATCAAAATTAAGTCAGGAAGTCAGGAAATGTCTTACCTTGACCTCTCAAGTGCCACAGGGATCCCCATGCAAGGACCAGTAAAATAATAATAGACACGTGTAAACTCGAGAAGTTGCATTGTCCAGGATGGGGTAAGGTTTGATCTTAGCTGCAATCATAGCTGTCAGTAGAGAGAAGTTTGTTGTGCATCTGAAGGTGCTAAGTTACAGCATCAATGGGTAGCTTTTTGTAAATCCAGTCAGAAATTAGCATGGAATGAAAAGGAATTCAATGCTATGGCCAATGGGAGGCTCAG
>NC_090889.1:50202583-50215083 GCF_036669925.1 Montipora capricornis
AAGTGTCAAAAGTAATAAATGAATTGCTTTGAATTTTATATTACGTTGACTCAGTGGTTGGTTCAAAGTTTCTTATGTCATTGTTTTTAACCAATCAGAAGTGAAACCAAACCCAATCATGGCTAGTACACATGCACAATGTTCCCACACTTTCTCTCAACTACATGCAATTACTTCAAGTCTTGATTGGCCTTAGTAAGAAAACTTTGGTTTTGGTTTTTGACACTTGAATTTAAACTGGCTTTAATTATTATTGTTGTTCTTGTTGGTGATTGTCTGTATCTAATTAGATAAGTTTATTCTACAATCCCCAGTGCAATTTTTTAATTGAGAATACTTTTTTATATAATTCTCCTCTTAAGAAGCTGTTTGAATTGGGATATCAATACAAATCCTTATTATTTTTGTCAAGCTATGCTCCACACTGGAGCTTGAGCTGCTTGTGGTAACCCAGCTTCTTATATCTGCAACCATGAATTTAAACCCTGAAACCCCCAAAACTCCTGTGCTGCAAATTAAGTTCACCTGCCATACACATGCATTAACATTGTTCCCTATCGGCTCTTTGACTATCGGAACTCTTTGACGTCTCCTCAATGCAGGTCTTTCAAGATGTATGAAGTTATTAAGGATAAGACCATGTAGGACGCTTGAAAGGGCTTATTTAACACTTTAAGGACGTTCGCGCGTAATTGTTTGTGACACAACGTCACTGCGCAGGTAACGCGACTGTAATATGATACACGTCTCATTCTGACTTCGAGCATTATTGAAGTTGAGGTTTTAAAAAAACCTTTGCAAAAACCGTTGGACGATAAGTCTTGCACAGCGTTGGATCAGGAGAAGATCGTGATCAGTGAAAATATGATTTCAAATATATTTATGAAAGTCAAGTAAGACTACTGGCACGTACTGATAGTTTTATCGGTCCGTGCACTAGTCTACGTGACTTTCATACCAGGTTTTTCAAGCATCAGGTCAAAAATAACATGCGGACAAAACGCCGAGGAAAAAATTCCACGGCTGGTTAACAGAATGGCACATTTATTTCCGAATCATCATGGAAAACTTTCAAGAGACAGAAGTGAGCGGAGTAGGGGATGGAAAAGCTCTGGAAAAAGGTAGCTTATCGAGTAGACTAGTGGCTGAAGTTTGGAAACTCGAGGGAGCGAACAGTTGGGTAAATTAAATGGGGTCTGTTTCTTTTTAAATGTTTTTATTACCCTACGAACTTAAGTTCAAGTGAATGCTGTTTGTTTAAAGTTTCTTTTCCTTTACTGTTCGTGGAAAATATGAGCAGTATTTTCGTCCTCGTCTGCTTGAATAGGTGCGGGACTGCGTGGAAACACTCAGCGATTGAATGTCACAAAAAACACAACTCAAGAGGATGGAGCATGGACGGCAATGGAGAGATGATTATACAAAACACCAACCAAATGAAGGATGACCCCTGTTTAAAACTTCGTTTCTCTGCTCGAGACAGGTTTCTTTTCGGTACTTTCAACGATCGAGCCTCTCTTGGGTTCCAGTCCTTGGCCGACAGGTCACGCAAAAGCGTGACAAACGAACTTTTCCAAGAGCTTTGCAAAATCACATCGATTTTACTCGTTCAGATCATCGGTGACCCCTATTTTTTTAATCATGAATCACTTACTTTACTTACTATGTACAAAATATGATGAAATGAAAACAATTCTCACCGTAAGAAGTTATCTTTTTTTAGCATTTTCTTTCCTCGTGCCATCGAATTCTGGTAGTGGTTGCAACGGATAGAGCTTACGAAAACGCTCGTCGAGGATGAACTCTACTGTTTACCACATCCCTAGCGGCATACAATTATCTAAAAACTCTCACTCCTAAAAACCTATGCACGGAAACCTTCACTCTAACAGTTAACTTTTTTTTTTTTATTTTCGATGGATGAGCAGATGAGGCTACATCTCGTTATTATGACCGATTTCTGGAAAATTAAGGAATTTTTTCCACGGCCACTTTCTCCGAAACAAAGTCGGTGACCCCCCATTTTTTTTTCCTTTTTGAAGTAACTACTTTATGACCTAACTCTAGGCGAGAAATAAAGAAAATCTCACCGTAGGAAGATTTTGGCGCGAACGTCCTTAAGACTCGATTTAGATCAATAAACACTATAACATGTATACGTATCATATAACAGCAATATTATAGTACCATATCAAACACTAATTACTTCCAAACAAGATGTGATCATTATTATGATGTAATAAGTTACCTTGGCAACTGGTAACCCAGCAAAAACCCTTTTGTTTTCGATTTAGTTGCTCATATGTCAAAAACAAAGTTGGCTCCCTTTTTATTGGTGAAAAGTCATTAGGAGGCCACAATGAAACTTTCAGCAAAATTTAAATAAATTCTGTCTAGAGAACTCAGAGCCACCTTAAAAAATCACAAATGTAAAATGGCTCTGAATCCACCAGACAGAATTTTTTTAAACTTTGCAGAAAGTTTCATCTTGCCCTACTGATTTCTTTTCAGTTATAAAAATGGTGGTCACTGAATTCGTTTTTTAGATATAAAAAACTGAAGACAAATAAAGGGTGTTGTTATATTGTAACATATTACATCACAATAATAACTATCTTGTTCAGCAATACTCTGTATTTCATTCAGTACCATAACATTGCTAATACATGGTACAACATTGTGGTGCAATCATTCTAATGATAAGAATCTCACTTAGAACTGTTGAAATTGGTTTGAGCTACCTAAAATAGGAAACTTCACTTAAAATAAATAGGTCTTTTTTTTAAATCGAGGCTTAAAAACTTGGGGCACTTAGTATTGAATTAACATACTTTTGAAATTCAACAATACAAAAATTATTGATTTTTTGATCATACTAGCACCTTAAACTAAATTTCCAGTTTTCCTCTAAATGTCATTAGTATAATACACAGGTGCATGATTATACAAAATAGCGTGCTCTTGTTGGCTCGCTATTCAGATTATCAGCCGATAATCACCTCTATGGACAAAATGGTTGCCACTAGTCATTTGCCAATGTAAGTGAAAATGATTTTTTCTCTTTTTTGAAATAATTACCTGTGTATTTATACTAAAACAATTATTTGCCTCAGGCCTCAATGATTATTGGTGACATTTACCAATAATCATTTCGCCTTCGGTAAATCATTGTTAATTACTAAAGAAATTACCAAATTTATAATCTTTCATTAACAATACAAAGTGAAGGTAAGAATACACCAAACTAATAAGGTTTCCAATGTGCATTTTAATAATTTGTAAATGTCTTATGGTCAAATGAATCTGATATTTTAATATAACAACAGTGCAACACTACATACTCTACGCACATCAAATGGTAAATTTTAATAGTTTGCAAAACTCAACCTCTAACATACTTGACTTTACTCTAAAAACTTTGGCAAAATAATGCACCTATCAATGTTAAGCTGCTGGGGGGTGGGAGGCCGGGCACAGACAGGGGATTTGAACTCAGATCAGTTTTTTTCTTCCAATGCCCACCTCCAGGGAAGTCATCTTGGGTCAAAAAAGTGGAAATCCTCACCCCAGGGGCACCCGGAGCTTAGAACGATCTCCCACGTGTTTCAAAGCGTCAACATCCATGACTCCTGCTATTCGTCTTCGAATTGCTGAACCAAGATTTCGTCGTCAATATGAATTCAAGCAAGCATACACAAGTTGCACGAAGAAAACTTATAAATATTCAAACATATGCAAAAAATATGTACCAGAACACAATGGAAACAAAAGCTTTCCTATTGGATTACATCTCAACCTTGTTAAAAAGATTCAATGGCCTTTGTCTTACAAAATATAGAGCAGATTCACTCAGCTTTCTTTCACTTATAGCATTGAGGGAATCGCAGAGAATCGGTTTGCTTCTAGTGACTTCTGGGTAATACCATTTTTCAGTCTTTCTCGGTCATTCAAAATGGCGATCAGCCAAGATGGCGTCAGTGGACCCCACTCTTCTAACAGTTAAAGTCAAAAGTCTCGACCTCCAGAACTCAACGAATGATTAAAAGTCTCTACCACAGGCAGACTTCTAATGTCAAATCCCCTTCCTACCAACGTAGCCCGCGTTCAATTTCCAGACTCAATGTCATATGTGAGTTAAAGTTTGTTGGTTCTCTACTCTCCACCCAGAGGTTTTTCCCCAGGTACTCCAGTTTCTCCTCTCCTTAAAAACCAACATTTAACTTGATTTGTTAAATTTGTTAATTTCAGTTAACAGTGTCCTCAATTAGCACTCTAGCAGTAAAACAACCACACAGTTAAATAAAGTTCCTTTCCCCAAAAAGTTACTTTACCCAAAGTAAAACACTTCAAATTTGTTTCCACACTAAATGTTGTATTTTTTAAATTTCTAACTCAGAAATAGGGACATTTAATCTCAATTCCTGCCTCACGGGATGGGGGTCTTCCACCATCCTCGAAGTACTGTTGTCTTTTACCCAACTTATACATTATACACCTATCAATGTTAAGCTGGGTGGGGAGGTCAGGCATAGGGGGGGGATTTGATGTTACAAGTCTGCCCGTGGTAGAGACTTTTGATCATTCGTTGAGTTCCAGGGGTTGGGACTTTTGACTTTAACCATTAGATGAGTGGGATCTACTGGCACCATCTTGGCTGATTGCCATCTTGAATGACTGAGAAAGACTGAAAAATACTACTGCCATTTTGGAATTACCCAGAAGTCACTAGAAGCAAACCAATTCTCTGCAATTCCTTCAATGCCATAAGTGAAAGCTGGTCTATATTTTGTAAGACAAAGGTCATCAAATCTTTTTAACAAGCTTGAGATGTA
The DNA here is from genome assembly GCF_036669925.1 of Montipora capricornis. Lineage (NCBI taxonomy): Eukaryota > Metazoa > Cnidaria > Anthozoa > Scleractinia > Acroporidae > Montipora > Montipora capricornis. The sequence continues at coordinate 50,207,416 of NC_090889.1, forward strand.
ATCCAATAGAAAGCTTTTGTTTCTGTGGTGTCCTGGTGCATATATTTTACATATGTTTGAATATTCACAAGTTTCCTTTATGCAATTTGTGTATGCTTGCTTGAATTCATGCACATAATAAATGTTTTTAATAATTAAATTTACTATTTACATTCTTGTTCAGTACAGCGAGAGCCATAATGCCCTGGTAGTTGGTAAGAGTTTTATCAATACGGTGAAAACAGAATTCAAAATTGACATTGACGATAAAATTTTGGTTCAGCAATTTGAAGACGAATGGCAGGACTTCGTGGATGTTGACACTCTGGAAGATGTGACAAATCATTCTAAGGTCTGGATGCCCCTGGGCTGAGGAACTTGCCCTTTTTTGATTCATGATGACTTTCCTGGGGCCAAGCATTTGAACAGAAAAACTGATTCAATATAAATTTTAAATTCTGTTTTCACTGTATTGATAAATTTAATTCTCACCAATTACCAGGGCCTTATGGCTCTTGCCATACTGAAGAAGAACCTACATAGTAAATTTAATTAAATACATTAATTATGCTTATGAATTCAAGCAAGCATACACAAGTTGCAAACTCATGAATATTCAAACATTTGCAAAAAAATGGACCAGAACACAACGGAAACAAAAGCTTTTGTATTGGATTATATCTCAACCTTGTTAAAAAGATTCGATGACCTTTGTCTTACAAAATAGAGAGCAGATTCACTCTTTCACTCATGGTGTTGAGGGAATCACAGAGAATCGGTTTGCTTCTAGTGCCTTCTGGGTAATCCCAAAATAGCAGTACTATTTTTCAGTCTTTCTCGATCATTCAAGATGGTGATCAGCCAAGATGGCGTCAGTGGACCCTAGTCTTGTAACGGTTAAAGTCAAAGTCCCGACCCCCGGAACTCAACAAATGATCAAAAGCCCCTTGTAGACTTAAAACGTGAAATCCCTCTGCTATGCCCGGCCTTCTGGGGGGATGCCAGGCATAGGCAGGGGATTTGAACTCAACGAAATCTTGGTTCAGCAATTCGAAGACGAATTGCAGGAGTTTGTGGATGTGGACGCTCTGGAACACGTGGCAGATCATTCTAAGCTCCGGGTGCCACTGGAGTGAGAAATTTGCACTTTTTTGACCCAGAATGACTTCTCTGGAGCTGGGCATTTGAATAGAAAAACTGATCTGAGTTCAAATCCCCTGCCTATACCTGGCCTCTCTCCCCAGCACCTTAACATTCATAGGTATATAACAATGATAGGTGCATTATTTAATAACAAAGAAATGAAAAGAACTTCATTGAAGTGTCCAATAGTCTTCTAACGCTAGAGTACTAATTATTTATTTAAAGACACTGTAAACTGAAATAAACAAATTTTATGTAAATCAAGTCACTTGTTGATTGCACAATTGTCATACATCAGTTAACCTCACACAATTGCAAGATGTCCCATTTGCCAACGTCTCAAGAAAAAATGATTGCTTTTAACCCTTTTAATCTTTTAATATTACTGTTAAAATAAACAACATCGCTACTGATCAAATGAATTAATCTCCATCATTGCACGCCAAGAATGACGTACGTATCATTTGAGATTTGCGTCCTCGTAACTCCTTAAATAAATCTTTTAAAACGTTTTTCTGAAAGTTCATCAGTATTGCCGTTGTGTTCCCATAGTAAATTACCATTAACCACCTTCCATTGATCCTTCCCTCTTGCTCTGTAACACTTCTATCCAAGCCATATCTTTCCAATATAAACAGCTCTTTAAACATTTATTACGTACTTAACATAATTGTTCATATTTTTCACTTCATATACCAATCTTGAAAAGTAGCTAAACCAAAAAAGTTCTTGTTCTCTTGTTACTGTTCTACGCAATTCCTATCTTCAGAAGTTAAAACGTGCACTTTGTAGGGATTTTCCTCTGCTTGCCTTAGTAACTACTCAATACACAGTCGTGCATAACAAAATATGGGGAACTTCGTGGAAAAGAGGACAGGGAACGAAAATTATAAAAACGCACTTTTTTTGTATTTCACTCAGGAACTTTTAAACTACCTGCAAATTCTTCAACATTTCAAAGATCATTTTCAGTACTGTCGTACAAAATAACCAGCTAATTAATAACCTCATCAAAGAATACTGATATAGCACAAAAAAAGTGCAATACTTACTTTTTCAATCAAAATTTATAGTAGTACGTATATGTATGTATTTCAGTCTTTAAAATCAAGTGTGTACAAATTCATCAACACCTATTGCGTAGTCAAAAAACAACCTTCATAATCTAATAAATAACATGAAATACAAAATAACTTTTAAAAACCCCTAAAAAATCAGCAAATTCTTTGACTTCATAATAAAATTTTTCTCAAATGATTTGGAATAAAGTTATCCCTCTCTAACCTCAGGAAATAAAATTTGCGCAACAACTACGTATCTTAAGGTAAGCATCATTTTCAGCTTCAAAACTACAATTTAACTCACTAAAAATACTTTTTGACTAAGTGCGTTTAACTAACGTATCCATTAACTCAAACCGATGAATATCTTTACAAAAATTTAAGCGGAAAAACCTTTCCGCAACTAACTAGTACTGAATGACGCAGTAACTCAAATACTCACGAAACATTAGCGTCACGAAACTTTCTTTTCGAAAAAAGCAAAACTACAACAGAAACAAAAGCATCTTCTATTCGTACTTGTAATGAAAAGGAATAAGTACAGATTCATTTCCTTTTTTTTTTCTTGCAAGCAAGACTTACCCATGTCGGCTTCTTCAACTTTAACAGATACCCACGAGACCAACGCACTTTCTCTAGAATGTAACGAAGGTTGGGTGGTGAAAAGCTGGGTGGTAGCTTTATAATCAATCAACACTTTTCTATTGGTGCCTCCATATATTGATTGACAGTTCACAAGACTATTGCATTGGTTTATTTTTCGTCATTTTTGTGGATAAGCCAATAGGGTCAATCTCAATTTGAAAATTCAAAAGTCTCTAAACTTTTTTTCTTGGAGCAATTTTAAGTGGGCAAATTTCTTTTTCTGAAATCAACAAAAAATTGTGGGTATTTCAGTAAAGTACAATTATTTTAATAATTCTTAGCCAATTTCTTTTTCGGGATTCAGTTAAAATCAAACTCGGACAAAGACTAAAAAGGAGGACGAGCACGAGCAACGTATCAAAAACATTCTGAGGGAGGTTTGGGTTCGTCCTGAGTAAAGAGGTCCTGTTAGAGGTGTTTTAGTCATCCCTTATCCCTAAAATTATTGAGACTGTTATTCCTAAAATTTCTTATCAATAGAATTTAACAATAAGTGGCAATTTTAAAGTGTAAAGCGGCCCGTTTTTTCACAGATAACCTAATCCACTAGCGGTTCGCCGAATTAAAGAGCCTGAGAGCAAATCTTGGACATCTTGCCTGAATTTGGACTGATAAATGAGCCGTTAATATTCATTACCGGTCGCCAATGAAATAAATACTCGACAAAAAATCACCAAAAATATGATAATTGAGAAATCAAAGCTATTTTTGTTATCCCTAAAACTATCTCGATTATCCATTATCCCCATAATTATTTCGTCAGTTATTCCTTATCCCTAAAATTAGATTTGATTTAATGATTGATTTAATTTGATTTGATTTACAGACTTTGCCAGTCAAGCTGACAGAGCCCCACAACAGCTTGCGCCAATTTGCTGTGGCCCTTTTTTACCCTCCCAACCATGATACTCAACAGAACACAGACCACAACACCGGAAACTACGACCCCCACTCTTTACGACAAGTGTGTGGGTTCTTTTACGTCCCACAGGATTATAGACATTGAAAGGATGTTAGACGAGACCTCCGCCTTATCGTGCGTAATTATTTTGCCGGTTATCCCTTATCTTTAAAACCCCTTACAAGGCCTCAGTAAATATTAATCCACAATATTCAAATTGACTCGTTGCACCCCTAAAGCCGCGAAGTCCTGGTCACGACTGCCGCGCATTTCAAGATAGCGCCCGATCATCCCCGATGGGGCCGTAAATTTATCATTTTTTTAAACCGCAAGTCATGAAAATTGAGACTTTTATCACGTATATATTACATTGAAGTCTCGTTTTAAGTATGGGCCTGTACAAATCTCCGTGCTGGCATGCGTGCTCGCTCTGTCTCTAAAGTGCCCCTAACCCCAAAATATTTTCTTCGCTAAAATGAATCTTTGAACCTGTTCGAAACGCATTGCGGCCATTTTTTCATTTTTCTAACAAATCTTGCCATTTTATAGACTTCAAAAGTTGCGAAAATCCAAGCATCTTTTGTTCACGACCAAGTCAGAAAGGCAGTGGGTCTATTCCTGATTTGACGTCACAAACTGATTTACATTGCATTAACTCTTTGTAAAAATGCATGCAAAGCAAATTGTGACGTCAAATTAGGAATAGACCCACTCCCCTTCTGACTCAGTCGTAAACAAAAGATGCTTGGATTTTCGTAATTTTCGAAGCCTATAAAATGGCAGGATTTTTTAGAAAAAGGAAAAAAAGGCCACAATGCGTCTCTAACGGGTGAAAAGATTCATTTTAGCGAAATCAATATTTTGGGGTAAGGCGCACTTTGCTTTAAAACATAAGAATAACACCTGCATTTTGGATCCCCATTGCCCGCATAATAATAAACTAGGGTGCACATGCGGAGCACCATCTTCTTATATAGATGTTGTAAATAGTCATTAAAATCTCTTTTGATTGGATTTTCTTGTGTGTTTTGTGTTTTTATTCGAGGGGGCCTGGGACCTTTTCTTCCTAATTGTGAAAACGCCCCATCAGGTCTGGAACCTAAAGAAACATCTTCGACGCCTAAAACGGGTTCTCCCCTTTAAAAGTCTACAAAAACGGGTCGCACTGAACGCTCACGACCACACTCCTGATAAATTCCCACGCTCTGTCAATCAAATCTCCTCTCAGCCAATCAGAAACCAGCTGGATAATTATTCAAAGTATTAAAGCTTTCATAATTCTAATAGCCTACTCCTGTACTTCGAACCAATCAGAAGCCTCCATTTTAACGTGTCTTTAACAACGCCCCTAGCAACGCTCCTCAGCTCCTCAAATTCCTTTGCTCAAAAAAGGAGCTCGAATCATACATTATGTAATACTGTAGTTTCAATTATTAGGAGCCCATCACTATACATGAACATAATTAATATTATCGTTCAATGTATTTTTTTCGATCTTTTTCGTTAGCTTAGAGCCTATCAGATGACCTGCAAACAACTGTCTACAAAAAATTTTTTTGCTGCAAACTAACCAGTTCCCAATTGAATGTCGAAATTAATTACCAAATTGCTTTGGTTATGATTACTTCACTCACTCATTAATTCAAAGTTCTCGCGCCATTTTTTCTACTAATCAGAAGTGAAATCAAAATCAACGGTGGCTTGCGTGTGCACATTTCCCCGCGCTTTGTGTTGGCTACCTGTAATTACTTGGACTTTTGATTGTTTTACTGGAGTCTCACTCCTTTTTGATTGGCCAAAGTAATAACTTTGGTTTTGCTTTTACGACGCTTAATTGAAACTCCCTCTAATATTCTCCTCACTCATAAGTAAAACCACGTTCTTGTATTAAAATGGCACTTCGCTTTCCTAAGCTTCAAGAAAGTGATTTAATTGATGGGAATTATGAAAAACAAATTTAATGATCGAATGATAAAACTGAAAAAAATTATTGAACTCGATTATCACTTAAATATGGTGATTTGTCAATGTCTCCCAGATAAATTATTTGCGGAAGCCTTCACTAATAAATCACGATATTTTACTCAACGTCACCTTACACCAACGTCAAACGAAAAGCTTGGCAGTGAAAAAGTCAACCCATTCTCTACCTTGAATTAACAATTATCGTTAATTCTTAATTTACTCTTAATAGACCTTTTTGGCTTATACATTTTGTTTTCCCAATACAGATCATGTGATAATACTCAGGGCCCGGTTGTTCGAAAGCCGATTAACTTAATCCAGGATTAGCGTAAACTTTTGTTTCATATTTCTCAAGCTTGAATTCTTCTAATGTAAAATTTTGCAGACTTTCAAGGTTGAACAGCATGTGGAAGTACAGGAATAAACTCCTTGGTTAATTTTTAATCTGTGATTAGTGTTAATCAGCTTTTGAACAACCGAGCCCAGGAGGTTTGGTCTTTTGTTTTATTCATTAAAATGAGAACATGCAAGCATGAATATGCCTGCATGCACTCTTTTTAATGAACAAAACAAACGACCAAGCCTCCTGAGTATTATCACATGATCTGTATTGGGAAAACAAAATGTACAACCCGAAAAGGTCTATTTAAGGGACCGGTCATTATTTAGCGGAGGGGGAGGGCTACTATGTTTGGGGGGAGGGCCACAATTTTTTAGCCTCACTTCGGGGAGGGCCTTTTTTTTCAAAATGCCCTTGAGGGAAGGGCTACCATTTTTTAGCTCAAGTATTTACCTCAAGTCTTCAAACTCAGAATTCTCTTTATTTCAGCCAACTGTATCTGTTTTAATATGTAATTACACATGTAAACATGGAGCACTGTTTTACAAAAAGTCTCTATAAAGCATATCTGTTTCCTAAAACACATAACAACTGAATTTTTTCCTAGTGCAAAGTTCTTACAATTTCAAAACAGAACATGAGAGAAAGTCATCAGTAAACAGCACTGATAGAAACATTTAAACATGTACACTGTCACCAAAAGATAACCACGTTGTTGTCAGTTTTTTCGGAGCATTTTCTTGCCTATTAAACATTTTGATATCAAAGGCGGTTTAAAAACAAAAAATACAGTCAGGCTAAAGCCTGAAGAAAAGAAAAGAAAAGCAAGCAAAAGGAACCAGGAAAAACGCAAATATTCGAAATTTAGTCTGAAAGATGATCGAGGTATGGCATGGACTCTGAGGAATTATTCCAATATGGACCATAATCTTCAATATCTGACGAAGATGCCTCTCCTGGTTTGTGCAGTACAGAAACGCTGCAGACATCATCATCACTTTCGTCTTGTTCCTCACTCCAGGCAACATCATCATCATCTTCATCATCCTTGTTCTTATCGTCGACCAGGGAGGAATTAGTTGCTTCACCTCTTTCCTTGCCTAGTAAGCCTGCGAGGTAGTCCTTCGCGTCACTCCTTAACTGAGATGTGACATTTTGGGATACCAATAATTCTGCCCATTTCTCTTCTCTTTGTTTTAAATTTAAGACGATCTCTTTGTGTATGTCACCTTTTTCGCAAAGAGAGTCCTTATATAAGCCAGGAGCGATCTTTTGCAAAACCGCTGACGTCCTCTGAGAGGTACGAACAGCCTTACGTTTTGCAGCGCGGTGTTTATTCTGTTTTTTCGAACGAGATTTCCTCTTTAAGGGTGCATAATCAACCTGAAAGATATTTGAAGCCTTTGCTCCGAGCTCAGTGAGCTTGGATTTAGTCGTAACTAGCTTGGTCTTGAGCACGATCAGCACAGAAATGACATCCTCGTTGAACCTGTGGGACGTTCTTCGGCCAATTTTAATTTTTCCATTGGAGAGAACTGCTAATTCTAGATCTATCTTAACTTTTTCCTCAATTTGTTGCAAAGATTTTTCCGCCTCTTCAATTCGATTTAAGTTCATTTTTATAACGGTGTTAT